>NC_143543.1:479470-690773 GCF_031878675.1 Megascapheus bottae | reverse complement strand
TACACCGACCAGGAGGCCATCGCCCAGATCCTGGACTTCATCTCCGCGCAGACCCTCACCCCATCCTGGGCATCCACGGCGGCTCCTCCATGATCATGGCAGACAAGGTGGGACGCCCCCCAGGCCCGGGCTGGCGGTGGGGGGCGGGGGAGCGGCCACGGCCTGGGCTCTGGAGCCCCCTGTGCCGCGTGTCTCAGAGGGGCGTGCGGGCAGCTCGGCCGGGGCTCTAAGACAGAGCCCGCGCCTGGCTCCGCGATCCGGCCTCTTTCTGGTTTGGAGAATGAAAAGGACAAAGAGCGATTCCTCCAAGGGCGGGCGGTCTCGGTCTTCACGGAGACACCTTGGGCGTGCGTCCTTCCACGCCGCAGTCTCCGTGGATCTGAGGGCAGAGGCCCCCGCCAGCCGCAGACCAGCCTCCGTCCACCCCCTCTCCTGCTGGGGGGCTGTCTGGGGGCTGTGTGTCCGCCTGGCTGGACGGGCGCAGAGCCGGGGGCCCGCGATTGGCCCGTGCATTGCAGTGCACGGGGACAGAATTTCCTGCGCGCGCGTCGTGCTTGGCCGTCATTCCTGTCGCAGGGTGATTTATGTCACCACGGCGTAGCATACATGTTTTTAAATCACTCAGGATCTTTTAGGGTGGTCTCTCATCTCAGCAGTGGTGTCCTTACACTTCTTGTCCTCGTCCCTTTCAAATCCACCTCTGGTTTGGCGCTTCCGAGACACGCTGTGAGCTTAATGACGCGTGTCAACACCTCCAAATTCAGCCCCAGGGCCACAGCAGGCTCCATGGTGAGTTCAGAACCCGCCGGAGCCCACAGTGCGGCCCCGAGGCCTGGGAAAATCACCTTCCAGTATTCTCCACCAGTGGTGGAAGGCAGAGATGGCTGGCGGTCCCTCGTCCTCCCTTCTACAGATCCAGGACAGGTCTAGGATGGGAGGGAGGCGTTCTCATTCTCGCCTTCACCTGCCTGGGAAGACTGGCCGCAAGGCCTGGCCTGGTCGCAGCATAGCCAGACTCCCTGCCTTTGCGTTCTGCCTCAGGGGGTGTTGTTGGAAGACAGCACGTTTTGTAAATAACTTATGTTAGCCATGGTATTCTAAGGCTCCCCCGCCCCCCGCCATGGATGACACCAAAAAGAATGGGGAAGAAAAAGGAGTAAGACAAAATTTGAAGTCGTTACAAATTAAGTGGATACAATACTTCTTTTGAGAAAATGATAGGGAAAAATAACGTGCGTGTGTGCGTGTGCGTGCGCATGCGTGTGTGTGTGTGTGTGTGTGTGTGTGTGTGTGTGTGTTTGGGGTTGTTTGGCCACGTTTTATAGCCCATGTTTTCCGAGTAGAGAAGACGGTGTCTGCGCTGGTTAGTTTCACCTGTTCAGCCTGGCTCCCCAACGTGATATGCAGTGAGAATGGGTGCACGCCGGTGCCGGGGCCCCCGCCTGGCGCCCCAGCTACCCAGGGGGCTGAGGCCTGAGGATTACGATCCAAAGTGAGCCCGGGAGGAACTCTCCTGAGACGCTTCTCTCCAAGGAACTGGCAAACAAAAGGCCAGAGTGGAGCAGTGGCTCAGGTGGTACAGCGCCAGCCTTGAACACAAGAGTTCAGGAACCGCACCCCGGCCCTGAGCTTGAGTGAAGAGTCATTGTCCACCCTCTGAGGCTCAGAAGGTTGCACAGCATGTCTGGAGAGGACTATAGGGAGTGACCGCCCCCTCTCATCTTGGTGGCTGATGGCCAAGGCCACCAGACCCTGGGATCTCCTTGACCTTTCGGTCCCCTTCCTCCTGTTTGACAGCACTGTGGGGAGGTGACCCGAGAGAGGCCGCACAGCACGGGGTTGTGAGGGGCAGCGGAGAGGGTGAGCAGGGGACGACCAGGGGACATGAGGCAGGAGAGGACGACCAGAGGACACGAGGAGGGAGAGGGTGACCAGAGGACACGAGGAGGGGAGAGGGTGGCGAGGGCCCGAGGGAAAGCAGCAGGCACTGGACCGCAGGTCAGCGCCATAGAACGGGGTGACCTCCTCGTCCTGTGCACGCCCGGGGACGCAGTCCAAGCCTGGGCCCCTTTCTTCCCTCTCCCCATTACCACCACGCCCGATCCCTTCCTCCTCCCTCCCCTTGGTCAGGAAGTGGGGTGAGCTTCCTCACAGAGCCTAAGAGCACAAAGCTGGCTTTCCACCCGTCTCTGCAGGTCAGGTAGCAGAAAGGAGGAGGAGGAGGAGGAGGAGGAGGAGGAGGAGGAGGAGGAGGAGGAGGAGGAGGGAGCGAAGGAGGGATGAAGTGGGAAAGAAAGGAGGGAGAGAAGAAGGGAAGGAAGGCTGGAAAGCAGACTAGATGGGAGGAAGAGAGAAGGGAAGGAAGGGAGGCTGGAAGGAAGGCAGGGGGAAGGAGTGGGTGGGCAGGAAGAAGAGAACGAGGGAGGAGGAGGAGGGGAGGGTGGACGGAACGGGCAGCAGCCAGGGGCTGGAGGCCGAGGCAGATGCTTGTGCGGTGACCCCCGTGGACACTCAACCCAGTCACAGGGGCCGAGATGCTGGTGGCACTGGGATTTCTGGAAGTTTCCAGGGGAGTGAGACTCAGACTCTGAGGCTCTCATCAAGACAAATAACTAATCACCGTCCACCACACAGGAGAGAGAAAGAACCTTCCAGACCATGTGTGTTGTTGTTGTTTTCTTTCTTTCAGATTTTCTTTTTACAAAATAAGCAGTGGTGCAGAGGAGCAGCCACTGAGCAGAGCAGCTGACAAATGCAGCGCGTCTTCATCCAGACGCCTCTCCTCGTTCTTGCCTCCTGTCCCTCCCCTCCCTCTCCACCGCTGCTCTCACCCCCTAACTTTGTAGGATTCACCTTGACTCCTTGACTGCACCCCCCCTGCTCTCCCAGATGGAGTGGGTTTAGGAGTGTGTTCACTGTGCCGGGTCTGGAAAGCTCACTCTTCGTGGGCCATTGACTGTTCAAGGAGAGTTTCTGTTGTGGTGGTTATGCCGGTCCTGGGTCTTGAACTCACCGCCTGGGCGCCGTCCCTGAGCTCTTTCGCTCAAGGCTGGTGCTCTACTACTTTGAGCCACAGCTCCACTTCTGGTTCTCTGGTGGTTCAATGGAGATAAAGAGTCTCATAGACTTTCCTGCTCAGGCTGGTTTTGAACCCTGATCCTCCTGTCTCAGCGTCCTGAGCCACTGGCTCCCAGCTCCAAGGACATATTGGTAGAGGAAAGACGTCATTATCAGGAAGAGTTCTGGCACAAGCAAGTTGATAGGTCAGTGTCTGGTCAGATAGCGTGTGGTCTTATTTCTGGGCTCTAACCGGTCAGTATAAATAGTGTGGACACTCAAGTGCCTGCTGAAATAATGCACGTTATTCCGTGGCAAGAAGACAGGGAAGGAGTGAAGGGGAGGGGTTCAAAGCCCCGAACGCAGTCGGGGCTCCCGTGCGGGACTTGGCTCAGGGATCAACTCCGACTCCCAGGCTTGATTTCCTGGGTTGTGTGATGCACACAGTGGTATCTGGGGCCTCGGGGTCTGCGAGGGTCCACGCCAGCCACATTCACACGGCGCCCAGCCTGGCTGTCCGTGGTCTGTGCCGAGGGCAGAAGGAAGTCAGCCGATCTCACAGCCCCGGGGAACCACGTGGGCCACAGAGGGGCGAGCCGTGCTGACACGGCGAGAGCCCAGAGAACACAGTCTGCAAAAGGGAAAAGTGAGACTCGTGCTGGAGTCTTGATCTTTCTCCACCGGGAAGACGGGGGCTCAGGAGAACCTACTCAGGCCCCGCCATGTTGACGCCTTCGTTACAGAAGGCTTTCAACTAGGGAGCTGGGCGCTTGAGACGGAGGACAGTTCAGAATAGCAACCAGGAATGTTTTAAAAGATGCATGAAGTACTTTTTTGGCAGTTCCCCACCTGAGAATAAAGAACCTATTTTACTTCGCCTTGTTATAATTGCTTTTATTCTCCCTGAGATCCTGGATTTCGGATGCCCTTCGGAGCACAAGTAATGAACTGAAGGCTAGCTACATTTCCATTTCTTTCTAGGAGGCTTCTCCCCTGGCAGCCTGAAGTCTTTCTTGGGTTTTCCCAGGTTGGCTCAGAGAGGTTAAGTAACTAATCCAGGATCTCAGCGCTGAGCGCACGATGAGACTGGGATTCAGAACCCCCGGAATGATGTCTTTTGAAGTCCCAGACTTGCGTTTTATTTTTTATCTTGGTGAGTACACTTCTGCTTCACACTGGCCTGTCTCCACTCGATGGCCTTTGAAACGTCGGGCCAACAGATCACGCATCTTCATTTGTAACGTAGAAATCCAGTTTTCTCATCTCACCCCGAATGAGAGCTAGAAATGGAATCCAACGGACGTGGGAACCTGTTGCACAGATGCTGGGCGTGCATTTTCTGGAGTTGAAGATGGCTAGTTGAACTTCCACACCTAGGAGTGAGGGCACGCAGTCTCGGAGGGAAACCGAGGCAGACAGGGAGGGGAGGGGAGCAGGAGCTGGGACGACCGTGGCGGATGGCTGCCCCGCCTCTGGGAAGTGGTTCAGTTCTTCCGTCCCTACCACACCCCCTTCCCACCGCCATCCCTGAGTGCTGTGACCACTCATGAGGTCTGCACTCCCGTGGTACTGTCACCCGGAAATGTCCTCCCGGACACGGTGCAGGCAGCCTTCCCACCCCTGTCACCCTCAAGTCAGAACGTCCCATCTCCCGCCGCGCACCGTCACCAAACGGACTAACCGTTGCCGCCGTTGCAGTATTTGCTCTTTGGCCTCCTGGACGCCAGGCCTTGCAGGCAGGGGTAGTGGCCGCCCAGGGCAAGCCTTTAGTACGTACTTAGTGGAATGTACGGATGAATGAATTATTTCAGGGCAGACGATGCCAGTTGCAATTAGGAGGCAAGTGTTTGAAAACCCAAATGAGAGAAAGGATAATAGGATTAGTCTCTCTGGCTACTGGCGAAGGCGTCCTTGGCCTCTCTGGGCCTCCACCCTCCCCTCCTCTCTCCCCACCGCCCTCCGCTCCTCACATCTGGCCTGGTACCCAGCCGTCAGCTTGGCTCTTGTGTCTGGCATAAGGGCACTCGACGTCCACGTTAATTCTAGCAGGCAGACGGTCCTCGACGAAGGCAGCAGACCTGTTTTGCTGAGTTGACACACACAGCTGTCCATGATAGTCTTTTTCTTGTTGTCAGCCATGGGTCTTGAACTTAGGCCCTGGGTGCTGTCCCTGAGCTCTTTGGCCTCCAGGCTGGTGGTCTGCCACTTTGAGCCTCAGCTCCAGGTCAGGTTTTCTGGTGGTTCACTGGATGGAGATCAGAGTCTCCTGGACTTTCCTGTCCAGGCTGGCTTTGAACCTGTGACCCTCACATCTCAGCCTGCTGAGGAGCTGGGGTGCCAGGCGGGAAGCACCAGAGTCTGGGGTGCTGATAATCTTGACATTGGCAGTTGCTCTTCCAGCTCTCCGATGCGCCATGCTGAAAGTTCTAGAAAGAATTCTGTGGGATTGACAGGATGGATCAAACGTCATCAGTGTGACCCAGTTCCCAAGAGAACAACAACAAAAGGCTGGTTTTTCATCGAGGCATTCATTCATTCATTCATTCATTCACTGATGTTGACCATTCAGGTCCAGAAGGCGGGGGGGGGGGGGCGGGGGTGTCCTCCGTGTCCCCTGTGGGCCCCGCCGGCCCTTGCAGGCACCCGTGGGACCTTTCCTTTAGACGGTGATGGCTGTGGGTGAGATGTGAAACGCTGCGCCACTCCACTCTCCACGCCCTCCAAGACAGGGAACGGGTCCTGTGTTCAAGGGAGCGGTGGGGGTCTGGGAAGGGTCTGCTCCTGGGTGAGGGGGCTGGGGGGTGCCAGGGCCCCCCACTGCTGACAGTCTGCCTTTGAGAGGTGTGCGTTCCCCAGCTCTACCGCTCTGCCGCCTCCTCCTCCCTCCCCTCTTTCCCTTCTTCCTCCTCCTCCTCCTCCCTCCTCTCTTTCCCTTCTTCCTCCTCCTCCTCCCTCCTCTCTTTCCCTTCCTCCTCCTCCTCTTCTTCCTCCTCTCTTTCCCTTCTTCCTCCTCCTCCTCCCTCCTCTCTTTCCCTTCTTCCTCCTCCTCTTCTTCTTCCTCCTCTTTCCCTTCTTCCTCCTCTTCTTCTTCCTCCTCTTTCCCTTCTTCCTCCTCCTCTTCTTCCTCCTCTCTTTCCCTTCCTCCTCCTCCTCTTCTTCCTTCTGTATTCTTTCCTTTTCTCCATCTCTGTGTCCCTCTGTGTCTTTCTCTTGGCTTCTTCTGCATCCGCCTGACTCTGCTTTCTTTTCTTTTTTCCCTCTTCTTCTTCCTCTTCCCTACTTGCTCCTCTCTCACTCTCTTGTCTCCTTCTATGTGTCTGCCTCCTTTTTTTCCTTCTTCTTCCTCCTTCTCTTTCTTCTACCTTCTCCTCCCTGTCATTCTCTGTATGTTACTCCTCCCTCCCCCTCCCTCCCTCCCTTCCTCCCTCCCTCCCTCCCTCCCTCCCTCCCTCCCCCCTCCCTTCCCCGACTCCCTGGTCACCACGAGGTGAGAGCCTCCGTGGTTCTCCTCTTCACTGGAGGCCCTGCTGCCCTGGAGCCAGGCGACCATGGCTGCAAGCAGAATGCCACCGTGCACGGTGCACACGCCCGTCAGACCTGTCTTCCTTGGAGTTGGTGTCCTCGGGCACTCTGTGGTGGGGGCAGAGCCTGGCCTGCCCTGGCAGTGCAGAGGATTCCCCACCCCCCAGGCCCCGCCCTAGCCTCCCGGATTTGGGGTGCATCTGCTGCTTCTCCTCCTCTGGGATTGGGATTCTCCCCTGCCTCCCCCCATCCCCAATCTGGTCTCCCTCCTCCCTCCTTCCACCGCCTTGTCCTCTGCATGTTCCAGGGGAGCCACCTCCATGCTTCATCCTGTCAGCCCGTGGCCTCTCTGCCCCCTCTGTGCCCGGCCTCGCCGGCCCCCGCTGCCCCACATCTGCCTGCCATCGTGACGTGAGCCGGCTCCGGGGTCAGAGCTCGGCAGTGATGGAGGCCAGGCGGGGCCGGGCACCCACACTGGGTCAGCTCAGGTCCCATGGGGCCACGTGTGTCCCCCCCACACCACGGCCGGTGTCACGCTTCTGGGAGGAGCTGGGGCCGACGTGATCCTCATTTATATCGAGAGGCCAGACGGGATTCAGACCCAGGCCCGTGGGCTCTGGCTGTGGATCGCGCTCAGGAGTTTGAGCCTTCCCTGACTTACCTCCTGGCAGTGTCGGTTGTGCCCTCCCCCCTCCCCCCTGCCTCCCTCTGCCCGCAGTCCTCTCCTTTCCGCTCTGGTTCCCAGTTCTGTGCTGTGGTTCTCTTGACCTTTTTTTTTTAATTTTCTGTCATTTATTAGCTTTCCAGCAGGTCATTCTATAGCTTCAAGATCTTCCCCTTCCAAAATTAAGATCAACTCCACCCCCCAAAAAAACCCACATAAGTAAAAAAGGACACTTTGGAACCAGGTCACTTGGCCCTATCTCTTCTTGTCTCCTCCGGCTTCCGAATGCTGGCGTCTCTGGATGGCTGGCGTCCTCCTGGGTCTGCGGTGAGGCTCCGCGCATTCAAGCCTCGGCTCCATCATCCTGGCAGTTTTGACTTGGCCTGCCCTGCGTCGCCGCTCTGCCGCCCATCACAGCGCCTCTCCCGGCACGCGGGGTCTTTATCCTCTTCTGCTGCGCTACCTTGTGAGGCTGAGGCTTGCCGCACTTCTTAGAAAAAGTCCCTTTGGTTTTAGGTACAGTGGCATCTTTCCAGCAGAGCTACCCGAGTTCCGGAGACCACGGCACGCGCCTCACGCCACTCTGAGGAAAAGGCTCTTGCCCAGCTTTTAAAAATCTTGCTTTGTGCCAGCCCTGGGGCTTGAACTCGGGAGCTGGGCGCTGTCCCTGAGCTCTTTGTGCTCCAGGTGGCCCTCCGGCACTTGAGCCGCAGCTCCTATTTCTTGCTCTTTGGTAGTTCACAGACTTTCCTGCTGGGCTGGCTTTGAAGCCAGGTCTTCAGATCTCGGCCTCCTGGGTGCCTGGGATGATGGGTGTGGCCCCCCTTGCTCATCTTGAGTGCCCTCCTGGTGTCGCCTGCTCCTCTCTCCCTCCCCATCCCCTCTCCGTCTCCATTCTCTTTGGGGCGTCTTCATTTCCTTGGCTGCATTTCCTGGTCCCTCATTCATTGCCCGGTCATCCATTGTGGCTTCTGGAGAAAGTGGGTGGCTCTTGATTATTCATCAGCAAGGAGAGAATAAGAAATGATTTCATGACTTCTCATGCACACCTGAACCACGGGAGCTGTCTCAAGGCGGGCGTGGCTAGGCTGGCTTGGCAGGTGCACTGGGGAATGAAGGAAAGGGGGGCTGGAGGAGGCCTTGGGGCACTCGAGGGGGAGGAGCCACACAGAGTCTAGACAAGATTGACTCCTATTGTCAGAGAAAGCCAGCCTCGACTCTCCTCAGTGACATGTGTGGACAGGAGGTGTGTGGAACGGGAGGCGTGTGGAACGGGAGGCGTGTAGAATGGGAGGTGTGGGACAGGAGGTGTGGAATGGGAGGTGTGGAACGGGAGGTGTGGAATAGGTGTGGAACGGGAGGTGTGGAATAGGAGGTGTGGAACGGGAGGTGTGGAACGGGAGGTGTGGAACGGGAGGTGTGGAACGGGAGGTGTGGAACAGGAGGTGTGGAACGGGAGGTGTGGAATAGGAGGTGTGGAAGGGGAGGTGTGTGGAACGGGAGGTGTGGAACGGGAGGTGTGGAACGGGAGGTGTGGAACAAGAGGCGTGTGGAACGGGAGGTGTGGAACGGGAGGTGTGGAATAGGAGGTGTGGAACGGGAGGTGTGGAATAGGAGGTGTGGAAGGGGAGGTGTGGGACGGGAGGTGTGGAACGGGAGGTGTGGAACGGGAGGTGTGGAACGGGAGGTGTGGAATGGGAGGTGTGGAACGGGAGGTGTGGAATGGGAGGTGTGGAACGGGAGGTGTGGAACGGGAGGTGTGGAAGGGGAGGTGTGGAAGGGGAGGTGTGTGGAACGGGAGGTGTGGAACGGGAGGTGTGGAACGGGAGGTGTGGAATGGGAGGTGTGGAACGGGAGGTGTGGAACGGGAGGTGTGGAACGGGAGGTGTGGAAGGGGAGGTGTGTGGAACGGGAGGTGTGGAACGGGAGGTGTGGAACGGGAGGTGTGGAACGGGAGGTGTGGAATAGGAGGTGTGGAACGGGAGGTGTGGAAGGGGAGGTGTGTGGAACGGGAGGTGTGGAACGGGAGGTGTGGAACGGGAGGTGTGGAATAGGAGGTGTGGAACGGGAGGTGTGGAACGGGAGGTGTGGAACAGGAGGTGTGGAACGGGAGGTGTGGAATAGGAGGTGTGGAAGGGGAGGTGTGTGGAACGGGAGGTGTGGAACGGGAGGTGTGGAACAAGAGGCGTGTGGAACGGGAGGTGTGGAACGGGAGGTGTGGAACGGGAGGTGTGGAACAAGAGGCGTGTGGAACGGGAGGTGTGGAACGGGAGGTGTGGAACGGGAGGTGTGGAATAGGAGGTGTGTGGAACGGGAGGTGTGTGGAACAGGAGGCGTGTGGACGGGAGGGGCGTGAGTGAGGGGCGTGGAGTGCAGGGGGCGCCTGGGTGGATCGGGTGGGTCCTGCTCCCTGGCGGGGTCGTCGTCCATCTCCGTGGGCTGCTCCAGGGTTGAGAAGGGAAATTCAGGGGCGGTGAGCACCCGGCTCTCACCGTCTCCCCTGAGCCGGGTCGTCCTCGGCCAGCGAAGGCCCGGCGTGAAGTCCTCTCCAGAAGTTCCCAGAGGACGTGGGGGAGGGGTGGGGATGTGGGGAGCAGGCTGGCGCGGGGGAGGGGTCCTGGCCACCGTGGACTCGCGTGGTGGGACTGCAGCACCCCCCCCCCTCAGCCCTGCACAGAGGGCTGCGGACCAGGCCCCCTGCCAGGGAGCCTCGGGGACGACCCAGTGCCCTTAGTGTCCTTACTTTGTCACAGCGGACGCCGCCGAGGCCGGCAGAGATGGACGGCCTCGCCCAGCGCCTCCCGCGCTCTCCAGGAGCTGACCCGGTTTCCCGCAGGACCAGGTCGCGAGAGGCAGGACACGGACCTCGGCAAATGTCCCCCTTTCCAGTAGCGCCCGGTTTAGCAGATGAGTGTGACCTCTCCCTCCCGTCTCCTTATTAGATCGGGGACACGGGCAAATCAAGTCAGGGTCAGGACAAGGGGAGAGCTGTGACATTCTGAGGGGACCGTCAGACCGCTGGTAGAAGCTGTGTGCACCGAAAAAGCTGGGGATCCGGCAGCGGGGACTCCGAATGGGGGAGGCTGCTGGCCACGGCGCCTTTGCGGGGACGGAGACTCGGGGAAGAGGGGTGATGGTGGAGCTGAGAACAGACAGCAGGGAGAGGGGGGTGGGGGAGAAGGGCTGAGGGACCCTGGCTGGACAGAAGAGGGGCTCCTCCGATTGCAGATGGATGGGTCGGGAGTTCGTAGCTGGACGCGGGTGGCTCACCCGGTCATCCCAGCATTCAGGCTTCCGTCCCAGAGGAAAGCCAGCCGGAGCCGGCAAGTCCCCGGGGCACCGATTCCAGTGAACCACCAGAAAACTGCACGCGGAGCTGTGGCTCAAGTGGTAGAGCGCCAGCCTTGAGTGAAAGGTGCTCAGGGACAGCGCCCAGGCCCCGAGTTCAAGCCCCACAGCCGACAAAAGCACACAACCACTTCATAAGACATGGGCTTGTTTTTGAAGGACCTTAAACCCACGAGGTGACCCACAGGTTATCACTCGAATCTGTGGGCACACGGCGGGAAGAGGTGTGACGTGTGGCCCACTGATCGTCAGTAAATCAAAGGGCCATAGCTGTCTGTGTGCCGTTGTCCCACCGGTGGAGGTCCCCTGTCCCCTGTCCCCTGTCCCCTGGCCATGTGACAGTCACCAGCTCCCAGCTGCTCTGTGGATTAAACAATTCCTTACTGTCCCACAGATTTACTATCCTGCCCGTGCCTGAATCTGCGGACATTTTTAGGGAAAAGGGCCCTTAATTTCTACTCTGAAGTCGCTTTTGGTTTGATTTTCCAAAAGGAAAAAAGTGGAAAAACACTTAAAACCAGATCAAACATGAGCGTCCCCCACTTCACTAGAACATTCGATGTAGACGGAGGAGGGCACCTGCGGTGACCGGGAGGCCCTCCGCCACGAGACCACGCCTCTGGCCCTGTTTTGCTCAGGCTGCTTTTGAGGTGGGGCTTGCCGTGGGCTGCAGCGGCCGGGCCTGGTGGCCTATCTCACACGACGCCGGAGCGTGGCCGGCACCAGTCCCTGGTTATCCAGGGAGGTGGTGGCTCAGGAAGCCGCGAGGGGAGCGCCCAGAGCTGGTTCCTTCGTGTGTGCGTGTGTGGCACTGCCGTGGCCGTGGCTGGCGTCGCTGCTGCCAGGGCTCCTGGTCCCTCCACCCTCAGCCACTCGCGTGTATTGCGGTGCTCCCTAGTTATGCATCTATTAAATAATCACAGTTTTCTTATTTTTTTTATAAGTAGACTACCCCATCAGCATCATCATTGTATTAGATTTGCGGTTGTTGTTGATGTTATTGTGTCAGTCCTGGGACTTGAACTCACGGCCTGGGCTCTGCCCCTGGGCTAACTCTACCACGTGAACCACAGATTTTTGGGGGGTATCCTTTGGCATCACAGACTTTCCTGCCCTGGCTGGTTTCAAACCTTGATCCTCAGATCTCAGCCTTCCCCTAAGTAGCTGTGATGACAGGCGCGAGCACGGCCCCTGCCTTCACAGGATGAGGAGTTTTTAACCGGGCCACAAAAGGAGCCGCACAGCACGTGAGGCCCCGTGTTCAGATCCAGGCTGGTGGCACGGGGAGGCCGGATGGCGCCGTGCCCAGCCTTCTCCAGTCTCTGAGGGTGGTAACGACCTGAGCTTGATTGGCTATAGATCCAGGAGCCGGTGTTGGGAAAGCTGGGGTAGAGCTAGAACTGCTGGAGGCCGGGTGTGTCTAGCCCTGCGCGCCCTGCGTGCCCTGCGCGGTGAGGCCGATCGGGCGCGCGTGTACGTGCACGTGCATGCGCTGTGCTCGCCTCCGAGGATGTGTGCTGTGTTTGGAGTGTGCATCCCGATCTTTCTGACACAGCCTGAGGAGGGGTCAGGGCAAGAGGGGGGATGCATCCATGTGACTTCTTCATCAGCAATCATAGAAAAAGCAACAAATGTAGACTCGGCCCCGCTGGCCACAGCTGGCTTTCCTGCTGGTTCACTGGAGATAACGAGTCCCACGACTTTCCTGCCCACAGTGACTTTGAGTCCACCATCTCAGCCTCATCCATCTCAGCCTCCTGAGTAGCTGGGACGACAGGCGTCAGCCACCACAGAAAGCAGTGGCCCCTGTGGCTCACGTGGTGAGGCGTTAGCCTAGAGCATAAAGCTCAGGTACAGCGCCCAGGCCCTGAGTTCAAGCCCCAGGACTGGCCAGAAATCAAGTACGCCGACGTAGACGTCTGGCTGCAGGCTTGGTAGCAGAGCCGTCTTGGAGAAGTCATTTCCTTCAGGGGGTCTTGGTCTTCTCATCTGTAAGGGGGTCCACACCCCCAGGACAAACGTCAGCTTTACTCCGGGGTCAAAGCCCACGGACAGGCGGTTTCCATCGAGGCTGCTTCCCTTTGAATGAGCATTGCCACAGCTTGCCGAGCCGCGCTGTCCCACGTCTATTTATACAGTGTTTTAAAAGCAGAGGAAAACTATGATTACTTAATAGACACATGAATATAGGGCATTATTCACACCATGGCAAGAAATGATTTTCTCGTATTTCTTTTTTGTTTTGGGAGGGGGAACCTGGAAGAGTCAAGCTAAAAAGCTGCTTCTTACAATTTGCTTTCTAGAAATTTGTAAGGAAAACATGTCAAGGCAAACAATTGATAGCTCACAGAGACACAGAAAGAGAACAATATAAAAATGTAGCATATCAGAAATAAAAGTTAGCTATGTAGAATTGTTTTAAAAATAACTTAGGAAGCTTGGATGCTGCCTCACACCTGCCGTTCCAGCTCCTCAGCAGGCTGAGATCTGAGGGTCACAGGTTCAAAGCCAGCCAGGACAGGAAGGTCCTTGAGACTCTGATCTCCAGTGAACCACCAGAAAACCAGACGTGGCGCTGTGGCCCAAGTGGTAGAGCGCCAGCCTTGAGCGAAAGAGCTTAGGGACGGCGCCCAGGCCCTGACTGGCCACAAAAATAGTAAGGAACAAATTACTTAATAAGGAAACGTCCGGTAGCGTTTTATGACAGTGAAAAGACGGGAATCGATGCAACCTCACATTTTTGCGTACTTGGCATCTTGTTTTACTCACGATGGTATTTATGTTTTCCCCTGCTCTTCTTCTGACTAATCAGTAGTTGACAAAGGGGTTACCGTTGCAAAGCAGTTTATGAACACAGCGCACCTTGCTCGTAACCAGCCACCCCTCCCCACATTCTTGCCCACCTTCCCGCCCCTCCCCTCCCCTCCCTAACCACCCTTCCCCTCGCTCTTCTTCATTTTGCAGCCTCGCCATTAGATTCTTGAATCCATTCTCCCTCTCCTCTCCTCCACCCTCATCCATTACGTTATTTAACTGCATTATATTAATTCACATCAATTGTACTGCATTAACTCACATTCCTTAATTTTATTCTATTAATTAACATTGCATCCACGAGACTGCTTTGACTTTCCTGTGATCCTGTGAGACATTACCCACTTTCTGTAGGAGACACACTGAAATCCAGAGACACGGGATGGCTGGGCGTCTGGATCTGGATGGGGCTGGGGGCGCGGGGTTGAGCAGAGGCCCATCCGCCCCACCCCCCAGGGCTCCAGCCTTCGTTTTCCCCTCGCAGGGGAGAGGAAGGGCAGACGCAGATGATTCCACTCTGAAATAGCCCGGTGTTGGAGCATTCCGTGGTTTCCGTGGCCATTCTCAGACCCCTGACGGTTCCGTGGCGTCAGGGGGTTGACCCGGATCTTGGTTCTCCACGTTTCTCGTGCCTGGCCTTGTGTCTCCCCCTGATAACTGGGGCCATGAAGTCCCTGGCCTGGGGCGCCAGACCTGTGTGCGCCGGGTTTTCTTGATCCACAAACGTATGAAAACGGCCGCAGTGAAGAGTGGAGCGCGAGCCACGGCCGTTCACCGCGGGCGTTGGGTGTGGCAAGAGCAGGGGCAGGGGAGTCCTCACTGGGGCTGGAAGGGAGTGGGAAGAAATAACTGCACGGTGTGCGTCACGTGGTGCGTCACCTGTCCCCTCGGTTCCGCAGATGTGTGTGCACGTCATGACGCGTGTGTGTGCGTGCGTGCGTATGTGTGAGTCCGTGTGTGTGTGTGCTGGTCCTGGGTCTTGAACTCAGAGCCCGGGCGCCGTCCCTGAGCTCTTTCACTCGAGGCTGGTGCTCTGCCACTTGAGCCACAGCTCCACGTCTGGTTTTCCGGGGGTTCACTGGGGATGGACTCCCCATCATGGACAGGCTGTGAGCCTCAGATCTCAGATGACAGGCGTGAGCGCCCCACTGCGGGGGTTCCAGGCAGTGACTGGCTCAGGAGCGCGTGTGCACGCGCACACACGCACACACGCATGCACATGCACACGCACGCACACACGCACGCGCACACGCACACACACGCACACACGCATGCACACACACAGAGGTGCAGATGCAGGTGAGCCCCGCCCTGCCCTGCTGAAGGGGCGTCCGGGCTCTGTGGCCTCCAAACCCCCCACCCGTCCCTTTGCTCCTCCTCCTCCTCTTCCTCCACGTCTAAAGGCCAGCCTGGCTGCCTGGCGCAGATCCGAGTTGCCATGGCGATGCGGCCTGCTTCTCCAAATCAGGACGCGGTCCTTGGGTTTTTGCTCTCCTCCTCTCTTTCTTGTGCAGCGAGCGTTCTCTCTCCCACAACCCCTTTGCTTCTTGAAAGCCTCCCTGCCTCTCTCCCCCGTGATGCTAATTTAAGTACCTGCCCCAGAACTGGGTGTCCTATCCTCTCCCACCCCCCTCCCGCCGGCCTGCCCCTCCCCCAGTCCCCTTCTACCCCACCCCCTCCCCTAGTCCCCTGGCAGGAGGGCTGCAGCCCCCTCGGGAGCCCTTGTGTGCCAGGGTTATCCCTGCCCCCTCAGGTCAGTGCCGGGCTGGGCCTGAATGGATTTCTGTCTTCCTAAAGCCCTGTGAGGTCAGGCGGAGACAGCCTGGGTTTGGACTGTGATTCCTCAGAGCCAGTCCCGCTGCTCCGGGGTGGGGGGGTTTAGGAGATGCTTCCCTAGGGTTCAGGATGACGGGGGGGGGGGCAGGAGGCATTAACTAACATCAAGCCTTTTGCCTCTGGGGGGGCAGCAGGGGGTCAGTGCTGGAAAGGAGGGGGGAGGGGTGGCAGAGTGGAGATGGGAGGGGAGGGGGAGTGAGGGGAGAAGGAGGTGGGGGAGGGAAGGGCCAAAGGAAGAAATGGAAAGAAGGGAGGAAGGAAGGCAGGAGGGAAGGCAGGTGGGGAGGACAGAAACCAAGAGGGAAGGGAGGCCAGCAAACTCCCCTCCTTGGGAAAGGCCTCTGCTCAGGGAGCACAGAACCCAGCTCCTATGTTCAGGGTTGGAAGCTGGAGGAGGAGGAGGAGGAGGAGGAAGAGGAGGGGGAGGAGGGGGAGGAGGGGTAGGGGGAGAGGGAGGGGGAAAGGGTCTCCTCAGCCTCTGCCCTTTCCTCACAGCTGCCTTCCTCCCCGCCTCCCGTGGCCTCTCTCTCGTGGCCTCTCCTCCTGTGGGCACTCCCCATCTCTGTGTCCATGTCTCTTTTTCCCAGGACACAGCAGACCTGGGTCTGCCAGTGGCACTGTGACCACGTCACCTGCCAGGAACCCCAAGTCCAGAGATAGTGGCCCTCCACGGCCCTGGGACCTGAGTTGCAGTGGATTTGGCGGGGGATGCGGTGATGCAGTGTAGCCCATCAACTCGTGCGTGATGTTTGGGGAAGGGCGAATATACTCCAATCTGTGTGTGTGTGTGTGCGCGCGCGTGCGCGTGTGATGGCCTCGGGGCGTGAACTCAGGCCTGTGTGCAGCCTCACGGACTTCCCTGCCCAGGCTGGCTTTGAACCATGATCCTCAGAGCTCAGCCTCCTGAGTAGCTGGGAGGACGGGCGGGAGCCCTGGTGACGGCCGCAAGTGTACTCGAGTGTGACTGTGACTGCGACAGTGCTGCCCGGGGAAGGCCAGGCCTGACAGAGAGCCAAAGCCAGGAGAGAGCTGTGCGGGGGGGGGGGGGGGGCACCTCTCCCCGTCGGCCTCCCAGCCCTCCCCCCTTGTCCCCTCAGTGGAAACGGGGAGACTTCACCTTCTGTGCGTCTGTGACACCCGTGGGAAATAGCACCCCTTCAGAGCACAGGCCCCGTGGCACGGGCCGCGAGAGGAGCCCCTGCTCCGCGCCCCCCGGGAGCGCCCAGCGGCCTGGGGTTCCAGCACATTCCCTGCCTGTCCCTCCGCCCACCTGTGGACAGAGTCAGCTCTGGTGGCCGCTCAGCCTCTCCCAGGAGGCCAGGCCTCCCTGCGAAGTCTGTCGTGGGTCCTAGGGCCTCCGTTGGTGGTTGCTCAGGGGATGAACCCCACCGTGGCGCGGCCACCTTGGGCTGTGGGGGTCCCTGCCAGACAATGCTGGGTCCGGTTTCCTGAGTCACGCTGAATGATTCAGTCCTCCCTTGACAATCTCAACGTCCAGCAGAAATAAAAAAGCTGTTAACAATTGCCACAGCATCCATGCATACAAAGAATAACGCAGAGCTCCTTGTCTGCCTCGGGCCGGCCACGGCGGGGAGGACGTGGCAGCCCCACGCCGGCCCGGCGTCACCGCTCAGCCTTCGGGAGCCGCCGCCTGGCCGCAGCCCTCCTCGCTTACATGCACACGCGTGTGTGAAGACACGCGAGCCCCCGCAGTGACGTTCAGTCACAGACATTCCGAAACGCGCTCACGAGTGAACACACACCACACGCACACCCATGCAGATTACGTGTGGACACGCGCACGTGGACACACCAACAGGTACACACGCAGAAAACGTGCACACACACGCATGTGCACACGTGCTCTCACGTTCGTGCGTGCACACGCCCATTCCGCACACAAAAGGCACATGTGAGAGCCCGAGTGCACACAGACGCACACGCATTCCACATGCGTGCACACGCACAGGCCCGTGTGCACGCTCTTAGACTCATGAGAGATCAGAAGCAGGGCCTCGTCTTCCTGCGAGCTGGCTTTGGGGTGCTCCCTGCTGCATCTCTTCCCGGCCCCCAGCCCCTGTGCCGGGGTCAGCGCAGGGGGGAAGAGCTGGCCACAGGAGGGGGCGCCTTGAGCTTGCGCCTCATCCCTGGAGCCACCGAGGCACAGGCGCTCGGACCTAAAGCTCCCATCCCTGCCTTCTTCCCCGGGAACCTTCCAGCACATTCTAGAAGGCTCCTTTGCCACTCTCGTTCTGCGTCCACCGTCGTGGTAGAGGACACAGTACCTCATGGCAGTAAAGCCTCCCGGGAAGCCGTGAGGACGGGCTGGGCTCTGGACACGGGGACAGTTTGAGAGGAAGGAGAGCAGAGGCCGCGTCTTCACACCTGACGGGGCGTGCGCTGGCTTTGAACTTGCATCCTGGGCCCATCACCTCCCAAATAGCTGGGATGACCCGTGTGAGCCCCTGGCCCTGGCTTGTGGGTGTCAGGTCCCACGGAGTGGGGGGTGGCCGCCAGCCTCCCGTCGGCATTGCTTTCTCTGTGTGGGGCTAGGGATGCAGGGACGAGCCTGTCTGGAGAACCCCCCGCCCCCCCGAGAGACAGAATCAGAAGACCAGGATGAATCCCGTAGATCCTTGGTCATTCTGCAGCGGTCTCCCGCACCCCCCTGCTGGTGGGGGGCCGGCAGCCTGGAGCACGGGAAGCCGCTGGTACGTGCGTGCGTGTGTGTGTGCACGCCTCCCGACGCAGGGGGGTGATTCTCGGCGATGAGTCTCTCCTTGTGTTCTTGCAGTGGGGTGATTATTGCGTGAGGAATGACATCAAATGAGCCTCATGAATCCCAGCTAGCAGAAGGAAAAACAAAACGCCCCCCCCAAGCCCCCTAAGACCAACCTTTTAGGCACAGTGCTTAGGAAAAAGAAAATCACACGAGTGTTTTATCTCCACCTTTCCACTTCAGAACGAGGCACGTGGGACCTGAGGAGCTGCTCCTCAGGAAACACTGCTTGCAAGGAGAGCTTACCTTAGCAGACTTTCGAACTCGGGAAGCTTGGTGTTGTGCTGATATTCCTCAGAAACATCCCCAGAGGGCCTCCATGTGCCGTGAGCACTGCCTCTCCTAGCCTCTCCGCCCTAAACCCAAGAGCATTCCCGCATCTCCTTCCTCTAGTGCCCCGTTCTCTTCTCATGAACCAACCCACTCATAATTAAGTTTCCTTTCCAGTCCTGGGGCTTGACGGCAGGGCCCGGGCACCACCTTTGGACCCTTTTTTCTCAAGGCTTGCACTCTACCCCTGGAGCCACGGTGCCACTTCCGGCTTTTTCTGTGTGTGTGGTGCCAAGGAAGGGAACCAGGGCTTCCTGCATGCTAGGTGAGCACTCTACCGCTGGGCTACGCTCCCGCCCTCATAATGACTTTTACCTTATTTTCTGCTCAAGGAGTATGCAAATCCCTGGATATCCATAGGTTGTTTTATATGCTTTTCTATAAACTTTTATAAGAGCTTCCTTCTTTCTTTCCTCTCTCTCCCCGTCCTTACATCCCCCCTCTTTCCTGCTCCCCCCCTCTCTTTGCTGGTTGTGGAACTCCCTAAGCTCTTCAGCTCAAGGCTGGTTGATACCCTATACTTGAACCACAGCTCCGCTTCTGGTTTCCTGATGGTTCACTGGAGATCAGAGTCTCGTGAGATCAGCGTCTCACCGACTCTCCTGCCTGGGCTGGCTTTGAACCCCGATGCTCCGATCTCAGCCTCCTGAGGAGCTGGGCTGACGGTTTTTGTCTTAATAATGCTTTCTTGTGGTTCTATGTCATTCAGGCCGGAACCGTATTCTCACGTGCTTTTATTTGAGAAGTCATGACTCTGTGATTGAATTTCAATACTAGTCCAGCAGGTTGATCTAAAGAAAGACGCCTGGATGTCGCTTGGGGATATGTGCTTTGCCGCTCACTCACTCAGCCATTCGTTCACTATGAATTTCCGGTTGTTGGATTTCTGGTACGGATCATTGTATCTTGAAAGCTGTGTGACAGGTGTGGCTCTGAGGAGAGTCAAAGACCTCCAAGAACTTAGCTCTTGTGTCACATCAGCCTCAGGGCCACCCCCACCTTGCTTGGCTTGCTGGCGCAGGGTTGGCGCCATACCACTCGAGCCTTGCGGCCATCCGGAGACCATCAGGCATCTTGTGGTTATTTGGAGATAAAAGAGTTTTCTGGATTTCTCTGTCTGGGCTGGCTTTGAACCATGGTCTTCAGATCGCAGCCTCCTGAGGAGCTGGCATGGCAGGCGGGAGTCACTGGTGCCCAGCTCCGTGTTGTTCGTTGGGTCTTTGGCCGGTTCTGCCCTGGGTTTAGGCCCGGTAAACACAGGCTCGGGGGCCTGACCATGGTCCACCGCCACGCCTGCCCTGGCGCTGCCTGGCAGAGGGCGTTGTGATGCGTTTTGACCCAAGATAAAAGCACAGTACACACAAAACCAGAAGGGAGGAGAGCAACAAGGCTGACCTTTGAAGATGGATTCAGAAGACCAAAGAGATGCAAGTTGAGAGGAAAGTTTGAAATAATATTCCTGGACAGGAAGCGCCAGCAAACAAGGCTCCAGGCCTCTCTCGTTGCTCTAAAACCAAGAGAGGAGACCCTCCTGGTTGTCTGTGACTCTTCCAGCGTCAATTCCAGTGACTTTCAATTAAATAAAACTAGCGGGGGCCGGGAGTGTGGCCCAGTGGTAGCGTGCTTGCCTGGCATGCTCCAAGACCTGTGCTCCGTTCTTCGGTACCACATACGGAGTGAGAGTCAGAAGTGGAGCTGTGGCTCACGTGGTAGAGCTCTAGCCTTGCGAAAGCCCAAGGACAGTGCTCGGGCCCTGAGTGCAAGACCCAGGACTGGCAAAAAAAATTAGCTGGGCACCAGTAGCTCACATCTGTCGTAATCTTAGATGCCTGGAAGGCTGAGATCTGTAGATTGCAGGTCACAGCCAGCCCAGTACAGGAAAGGCCACGAGGCTCTTACCTCCAATAAGAAAAAGCTGGACGTGGTGGTAGAGTGGCAGCCTTGATCACAGAGAGGCTCAGGGACAGAGCCCGGGCCCCCCCGGAGAAGCCCGGGGGCCAGCAAGAAGTATAAAGAAGTAAGTAAGTGAAGAAACAGTAAATACGGTGGTGAACATGAGTTTCCACTTGTATGACATATACTTGGAAGGCTGGGGGCGTGGTGCGGCGGGTGGCGCGCCTGTCCTTAGCTGGTGCCACCTGGGGCGAGACTGGCAAGGAGCATTTCTGTCCTCCCTGCCTGCTCCCCTCCCCCTCCCTCTCCCCCTCCCCCTCTCTCAAGTAGAGGGCTGGTGACTCCCTGTGGTGAACCTGGCACCTCATCAGTGTTGTTGGGGGGGGGGGTGGAAGACCTCTTGAGATCCTCGGGGTGCAGCCTGGAATTCGTGGCTCTCTGCGGCACCACCTCCAGTCGTCACATTCTTGAGCGTGCTCTCCAGTGGGAAGGACCCAGGCTAAGGTCTGGTGCGGCTTCTCCTGTGGGGGTTTTCTGAGGAATATGGGGTCTTAGGCACAGCTTTTGGGGCGTTGTAAATATTGGTTGAATTGATCCTTACCGAGGTCGAATTAAGTAATTAAAAGGCAGGAGTCAAACTCTGATTCTGTGGACGAGTTTGTACACATGTATCCGTTTTAAAATTCTTTTGCGAGTCTCATAAAATAGGGCTCATAAGGGCTGGAGACCCCGCCCCACTCTTTTCTTCTTTTGGTTGGTTCTGGGGCCTGAACTCAGCCTGGGCGCTGTCCCTGAGCTTCTTTCCCTCCAGGCTGGCGCTCTACCGCTTGAACCACAGCTCCACGTCTGGTTTTCTGGTGGTTCCCTGGAGATCAGAGTCTCCTGGACTTTCCTGCCCGGGCTGGCTTTGAACCTGTGATCCTCAGATCTCAGCCTGCTGAGGAGCTGGGGTGACAGGTGTGGCTCAGTGATACCTGTCTAGGGAACTGCCCCCCCCCGCCTTTTTCTCCCCCAGAAACAAAACCACTAACCAGATTCCACGTGCCGTGTGGGTGCCTGTGGATCCTGCAGGGTCATTCAGGCCCCAGGCCTCGCGTGGCGGCTCTGACTCCCTCCTGAGAAGGATTAAAGAAATGGGTTTTGCATTTTCCCCCCTGGTTACGATGGAGTTTGAATGCAGGGCCGGGGCACCGTCCGTCGTCACCCTTGTCTGCTCAGGGCGGTGGCTCTTGAGCCAGGCCTCCTGCGTAGCTCTTGCGTTGCTACCTGGAGATAAGAGGCTCTGGGGTCCCTCCGCCAGGGCTGGCTTCCAGCCACCAGAGCTTCCCATCTCCGTCTACAAGCGTGAGCCGCCTGCCCTGGCCCCCTGCTGGCTTCTCACTGTCGTACCCGAGGGCCAGGTGGCCATTCCAGAACCTTCCTGCCTTGGGGGAGTGGGGGTCCGGACACGGGCGGAGGGTCCTGGACCCGCTCAGAAGCGCCTGGGTCCTTCCTCTGCCCGCCCCGCCTCCTGACTCATGGGCACCTTCGGTGTGTGAACGCGGGAACAAGGAGGCTAATCAGAGCCTCTGTTCTGGGGCCCCGGTGCTCAGCGACAAGATTAATTTCTGCAATCAAGCAGCTTAATTTGGACACTCTTTTTTTTGTGTGTGTTTTTGCCTTTCCCCCTCTGTGTGGCTGATTGAAATTGAGGCCAAGTTGTGCAGTGGTAGAATCTGTCCTGGTCGAGCAAAGCTTTTCTACCAGCCCTTCAGGAGGGGAGGCCAGGAGGCTGTGATCAGAGCGGGGAGGGAAGAGAAGGATGGGGGGGAGAGGAGGTGGAGGAGAGGGGCCAGGTGAGGAGGAGGGGAGGGAAGAGAACGACGGGGGGGGGGGGAGGTGGAGGAGAGGGGCCAAGCAGCCAGAGGTCAGGTCTGGGGACCCAGGGGTTCCGGGCGGGCCCTGCGGGGAAGGGAGGGGCGGCAACCCTGTCTCAGCCCTCTCTAACCCCGCAGACCAAAGTCCAGACTGAACTGCCAGACCCCAGACTGCTTAAAAGTGAACTAGAAGAGAATATGGGAAGAGACTTATTACAAAAGTGTGTGTGCATGGGTGTGTGCGTGCGCGCGTGTGTGCGTGTGTGTGTGTGTGTGTGTGTGTGTGTGTGTGTTCGTGTTCCAGTCTGCGGGCTTGAACTCAGGGCCTGGGCGCCGTCCCCGAGCTCTTCAACTCAAGGCTGGCGCTCTACCACCTGAGCCACAGCTCCACGCCTGGTTTTCTGGTGGTTCATGGGAGATGAGAGTCTCACAGATTTCCCTGCCCGGGCTGGCTTTGAACCGCGGTCCTCAGATCTCAGCCTCCTGAGTGGCTGGGTGGCAGGTGGGAGGGAGACACCGAGTATCACACACGAAGCCAGGGGAGGGTCACCTGCGTGTGACCGGAAGCACATGGGGGGGGCGGGGGCTCGTGACTTCTGAGACCAAGAGCCAGGGAAAGGAGGGAGCCCAGAGGAGGCGGAGAGGCCGTCAAGCCAGTCGGGGCGTGAGCTTTCGAGGGTGACAGCTTGGGAATTTCCTCTTAGCTGTGTGTTGGAGGTGCTCAGGCCGGGCGGGGAGCAGGCCCTGTCACCCTAGCTTCCTGGAGGGCTGAAGAAAGACTGTGAGGCCATTATCTCCAGCGAACCAGCAAAATGCCAGAAGTAGAGCTGTGGCTCCAGTGGTAGAGCACCAGCCTTAAGAAAAAAGCCCCGGCCTGGAGTTGCAGGAGGTTCTGGAAGTCGGTGGGGAGGGGCTGTGAAGAGCCTTGGGTGACCCCTAGAAAAACCTGGAAAGCTGAAGAACAGAGGACAGCCAAACGGCTCCCCCCGGAAATACAAAACAAAAAGCAACAAAACACTCACAAAGCACTCGCCTACCCGGGGTGGTGCAAATAACGGAGTGGAAACAGATTTAATGAATGTAAGAAACACACAGTGTTGAGTTTGAAAAGGAAAGAGAGAGCAGGCAGGCCACAGGGAATGAAAGCAGCCCTCGCCGGCAAAGAGGAGTGGCCGTTCCGCAAAGCCACAGGGCCACCGGGCCAGCGGGGGAGGAGGATCTGGCTGGCCTCCCTCCCCCCATCCACCACGCCTGAGAGAGGTGGATCGGAACCAGGCACCAGGGGCTCACCCCTGACACCCCAGCCACTCGGGAGGCTGAGAGCTGAGGATCACAGTTCAAAGCCGGCCTGGGCAGGAAAGCCTGGGGGACTCCAGTGACCCACCAGACAAACCAGATGTGGAGCTGTGTGGCTCCAGTAGTGAAGGGTCAGCCTTGAGCAAAAGAGCTCGGGGTCAGCTCCCAGCCCCGAGTTCAAGCCCCATTTCTAAGGAAGGGAGGGATTTGGCCATGTGGACGGAGGGGAAAATAGGTCTGAGTGGATAAAGCCTGCAGTGCGGGAAGGCAGGGTGGCAGCTGGCGCTGACCGTGGTGCGTGGCTCTGGAGACAGAGGGGAGGGCCCAGCCCGGAAAGACAAAGCTCCGGAGGGTGGACGTCCGCCTCAGTCTTACATGTGGCGGAGAGTAGCTGCAGGGGTGGAAGTAGTTTGCTGTGCTCTCAGTATGGGATGGAAGAATTTTCTTTTCCTTAAAAACACGGTTTTATTTCTCCAGGACTGAGATTGGAACCAGGCACCTGGGCTGGGACATTTGGAAATGATCACTGTCTGTCGTCCATCTGTCTGGTTTGGTTATTCCTCGCCTGTCCTTGAGCTTTTGTCAGAGGCTGGCTAGCTGGCTTCCACGTGAGGCACAGCTCCAACGTGTGGCTCTTTTTGTTAAGCTCGTTGCAGTGTAGAGTCTCAGGGACGTTCCTGCCCTAGCTGGCTCTGAGCCGTGAATCCTCAGGTCACAGCCCCTGGAGTAGCTGCGGTGACAGCTGAGCCACCAGCACGGTCATGGTGCGGTTCACGTTTGCCGATCTGGTAGAGTATTCTCTTTGAGGCCGATAAGGAGCGAACGCACACCTTCGAGGCTCACAGATGATTCGCTGGCAGGTTTCTGTCAGGTAGGAAGGGCACGCCTGCTGCGATGGAAAGCGTTTGGCGTGTAAGATGGTGTGGGTACCCCAGTCCCACGTTCTCCCTCGGGGTTTTAGCCGTGTCATCTGCTTGGGTAATGAACAATCTCTCATTTTTCTTCCTGGTGGCCACATGCCACACGTGGAGAGACCACGTTTCCTCTTGGTATGAGAGGGCCTCCGGGTGTAGACAAGTTACCTTGTTATAGAAGCCCCGAGGAGTAGATGTGTTTCCAACAATTCACGGACACCAGCCCAGGCCTTGAGTTCAAGTCCCAGGACTGGCACCGAAAAAGAGGGTTCAGAGTTGAGAGAGCGGGAGCGCAGCAGGGGCTGGCGAATGTGGGGGTGGCGGGTGGAGTGAGGAGGGGGTCGCCCTGGCTGAGAGGAGGCTTAGGCTGTCGGGTGAAGCCCGTGGGGACGGGGTGCTTGGCTGGCTGCTCCTCACGCCGGCTGTGTAGAAGATCTGTCCTCGGCGCGGGATCGAGGCAGCAGGCCGCGCGACCTGTCCTTGAAAGCCGCTGGGTGAGTGCTTAGATGCTGAACCAGGGACCAGAAAGGCGCCCACGGGCTGGGATTGAGGACCCGCGGGCCGGCCTGTCACCAGGGCTCCGGCTGTGCCCACGTTTCTCCAGCACGAGGTGGGAAGAAGGGAGAAGCTGGATAGCGTGGGACCGTGGCATCTCCCCCCCACACACACACAGGAAGTTCTGATTCCTTCCTCAGTCCCGCTCAGGGCTCAGGGCTCCCTCCAGATGGGTCCTTTCCACTGGCCAGCCATTGGAGGGGCTCCTGATCACCTCCACTCCTTCTCCTCCCTTCCCTCCTTCCCCCCTCCTTCCCTCCTCCTTCCCCCCTCCTTCCCTCCTCCTTCCCTCCCTCCTTGCCACTGATTTGTTATTATGTACTGCAGCTGCCCGGAGGATTTTAAATAGACCCATAATGGCACAGCAGTGCCTTTTAGAAGTTTAAATATAACCAACTTTCTTGTTTATCTTGTCTGCGGAGGCAGCGGGATGAGAATGACACCTGAAGAGCTTGGCAGTGGACGAGAGAGGAGGCCTGGGGGGTCCCGCCCAGAGGCCAGGGGCAGCGGTGTGTGGTGTCCAGTAACTCGAGGGCCTCTGCCCTGGGGAGAGGCCCTGCCTCCCGGCCCCCAGGCTCTGCCAGGTCCGGCAGGGCCCCAGTGGACGGCAGTGGCCAGGACCCCACTTGGCCTTCCCGATACTCATTCTGTTCAGTCGCCCGTCAGCTCGCTCACTGGGACTTGAACTCGGGGCCCAGGCTCTGTCTCTTAGCATTTTCATTCAAGGCTCGGGCGCCGTATCCCTTGAGCCACAGCTCCACTTCCAGCTTTTTTTGAGGGGGTGATTCGTAAGAGTCTCCCGCTTTCCTACCCTGGGCTGGCTTTGAACTGTCATCCTCAGATCTCAGCCACCTCGTGAGTTCTCACGGGACACAACGCACATCAGAAATGCCCCTGGCCCCCGTGGCAGCACACACAGATGCCAAGGGGTCTGGAGGCAGGACGGGTGGCGGCGACCCTGTGGTCACCTTATTCTGGAAGGAAAGAGCCGATGGCAGGCTATCCCAGACTCCCAGCTTGCAGTGCTTCCTTGGAGTTAATGAAGGTCAAGCCCGGATGTGCCTGCAGCCGTCCAACGCATATTTATGGGGCACCGGTGATTGTGGGGAACGGCTTTGAGGTCCCGGCACGAGAGGCCGCAGGGAAATGCAGCAGCGTGTTAAACTCAGCGTTCACACACTGGGACTGAGAGCGGCCAGGTGGGGATTTTCAGGAGGAGGAGGAGGAGGAAGACCAAGATCATGCAGGAATGTTCTAGAAGCCCCGTTTAACCAAGAGAGGGGGTTCAAGGGACCAGACATTCAGTGAAAAAGAATTTCAGTTCTTTGTTGACATGTAGGACGTGTGTGTGTGTGTGTGTGTGTGTGTGTGTGTGTATGAGTGTGCACACCAGCTCTGGGGCTTGAACTTTTTGTGCTCAAACCTGGTGCTTTACCACTTGAGCCACAGCACCACTCTGGCTTTTCAGTAGTTCCCTGGAAATAAGAATCTCATGGACTTCCCTGCACTGAGCTGGCTTTGAACTCTCAGATCTCAGCGCCAAGTAGCTGGGATTCCCTGTGTTCTTTGGATTTTTTTTTGTCTGCCGGGACCGTGGCCTTGAACTTCCCAGACCCTGGAAGCAGCTCTCTGTGAGAGTCGAATTGGTGTTGCTTCAGAGTAACACAGCCTGTGGTCATTCTGCTACCGCAGGCCGCAGGGACTGAAGCAGTATTTTATTTTTTAAAAAAATCCAGTTAATCAGCAAAAAGCTGGATGTGGAGCTGCACCTCCAAGTGGTAGTGTTAACCTTGAGTGAAAAAGCTCAGGGGCAGCGCCTGGTTCCTGAGTTCAAGCCTCAGGAGCAGCACACACACTCACACGTGCACACACTCACTCACAGACACACGCAGTCACTCAGCTGCTGGTGCAAGTGAGAGATACAGAGCTGGGTGTGTTGTCCCTTTGAGGGGCTGGCACTGATGAGAAGCAGAGCAGCGACGTGTGGGGCCCCAGCGACTTTGGAGGTGAGGAGGAAGAAAGGTGACAGGAAGTGGGGGAGGACGCGGCTGGTGCAAGCCCTGCCTCTCAGGGTTCGCTCTGAGACCGCGTCTGCCCTCCTTTGGGCCTCAGGTCCCAGCTCCTCCCCGTCTGTCCTCCTTTGGGCCTCAGGTCCCAGCTCCTCCCTTGAGTCCGGGGGGACGGACAGATTTTAAGGTCTTTGAGGTCAAATCCCAAAACCTTCAGGGAAATGGAGAGTCAGATGGCGGGTGGAGAGACAGACGGAGAGTCTGGCCGGCCAGAGACTCCCTGCCACAAAGCCTGTTTGTCTCACAAAGGTGTTTGTTGACGGTGGCTCTTTCATGGCTACATGGAGACTTTTGAAAGGTAGGGAGGTGATAGATGGATGGATGGGGGGTAGATAGAGAGATGGTAGACAGATAGGTATGGTATCTGATGTCTGCATTGCTCATTGCCTACTCTCAAGGTCAGTGGACAGCGGACCCGTCTGACGGCCTGTACGTCCAGCTGGGCACGGCTGTGCGTGTTCCTGGAGCCACCCTAACGCCCCTCTCGCAGGCCCCTTCCTTCCCCTCGTGAGTGGAGGGGAGCCACGCCCCAGGTGGGGCGGGTGCTTCTGGCGGGTGAATGCCCCTCCCCCCTGCCCAGGAGAGCCTGGCCCTCAGCCCTCAGTGCCCGGGGCTGCAGCCGGCGAGACAGCAATCACCACACAGAGATCTGCTTCCAAGCCCCTGCTGCATTCCTGCCTTTTCTCCCGTGGTATCAGAGAGAACCTGTGGCATAGTTTATTCCACGGTTCCACAGTGTAGCACCAGCTCGCTGAGCTCTCACCGTGGCGCGGCCCGTGCACGGGGGCTCGGGGAGCACTCGCGGGGTCGGCGGTGAGGAGCGCGAGATCTCTTGGTGCCACGCAACCTGGCTTCTTTCTCTAGGAAAAAAAAAAAAACAAACCCAAGCCCGTGTTTCCATGGCGATAACCTCCTCCATCCTTCCCCTGCCACCTGCGCGGCGGTGCCCTCACACGACCTGCACCCCAGCCCAAGCCTGGGTCTTCATTAAACAACACAAAAATCTCTCTTGATGCAGTGCCCCTCGCTGGGGGCAGCGTCCCCCACCCCGCTGGCGGCCCTCGGCTCAGCTTCCCGGCTTGGGGTGTTGCTTGGGTGATGGCCGTGAGCTCCAGCCATCCGCCCGGGTCCCAGGGGCTCCTCTGAGTCCTGGAAACCCGGGGCGCGGAGTGAGCGTGGGGACGGCCGGCTTGGCCGCGCTCCCGCCCCGCGAGCTGGCAGCGGAGGAGCGCGCACCTGCAGTGCAGTCTGGCGTCCTTGCCCGGGACCGCGAGGTGGCCCGGTGGCCATCTGGACACGGCCTCCTGGACCCGGGAGGACGAAACCTGGAGGCGTGTGCCAGGGCTCCGTGTGGAGAGGGCTCTGCCCACCGCGCCTGCCGCTCCTGTTCCCTGCCTCGTGTCTGGATCGTTCACCGGCTTCTGACAACTTGGGGGGCGGGGAGAGCGGGACGGGGGGGGAGCAGGTTTCTCCCTTGGACCGTTATGAAAGGATTTTATTTTACCTTCTGCTGGAGATGAATTAATGTACAAATAATTCCCTTTCCCCAGGGCTGTGGACTCTTGGTGGGCCGTGGCGAGGGTTTGCTCGGTGAATTTGGGGAGGGGGCGGGAACCAGCGGGGGGGGTGACGATACGTTCTGGGGGAGCGCATCCTTCTTGAGTGTCTAATTTGTAGGAAGATGTCTTGAAATGGATCTGTTGCTTAGCGACGGCTGCTGGCCTGTTGCCGTAGAAACCAAGATGGTCCTTGTGCGGGGAGCAGAGCCGTATGGAAGCCACACCCTTTCTCACCCCCTCCCGCCCCGCTTTAACTTTCCCCCCCTCCCTGCTTTCCTTCAGGCCTTGAAGGCATAGATTTCAAAGGAGCCAAAGTCCCATCCTCCCCCAGAGCTTGACTGACAGGAGAACTTGCCAATGACTGTGCTTGGATACACAGGTCACAGGGTGACACTGGAACCCAGTGTTCAGACCAAGGGGGTCCGAGCACAGAGCAGACGATCTGGGGGTACCCCGGGACTTGGAGGGCTCCTCATCACCCAGCGGCTTGGTGGTAAGAACAGGCCTGGAGATGGGGGGCTCGTGGCGAGAGGAGAATTTGAAATGAGGGGGGAGAGGCCAAGATGGCGTCTAGACAGATGGCCTCCAGGTTGGCACGGGTCTTCCCCGGGCTCAGCTGTACCAGTGCAGAGGCCCTGGTAGGGGTGGCGGCTGCCTCTGTTGCATGCCCTGGCCTTGTCCTGGCAGCCATAGACCTTCTCGCCTGCAAGTCTGTCTCCCAGGGGTGTCTAGTAATCGTCGTCTTCAAGCTCGCTGGGCTTTGGACATGGCCAGTGAGTGAGCTGGGCAGCAGCGGGTGTGCCCGGGAAAGGAGTACATTCTTTCATTTATTTTGGATGAGGCAGCCAAGCCTGCAGCTTGAACTCGGGGCCTGTGCCCTGTCATTTGTGCTCAAGGCCAGCGCTTTTACCACGTGAGCCATAGCTCCATTTCCAGCCTTTCTTTTTTAATTTTTGGTGGCTCGTTGGCAATGAGAGTCACTTGGCCTGAGCTTCTCCAGGCTGGCTTCAAACCAGGGTCCTTCGATCTCAGCTTCCTGAGTAGCAAAGGATTGCAGGCCTGAGCCAGTGCCTGGCTCTCTGACCCTTTCTGGCCCTGCCTCACCGTCTATGATATTGGAACGAAGAGGCCATGCCTCTTTATTTTTCTTTTCTTACGAAAAAATAATCATAACAAACTCTGACCTCAAAAGTGAATTGTGTAAAGGAAAAAACACGACAAGTCCAGGCTCTTAGAACTAAGCCACAAGGTCCTGAGACTCCAGGGCAAGGCTGTGTCCACAGTACAGTCCTGTGGCTCTTGGTGCCATCAAAAATTCTGTGAATTTTGCCAGCGACTGGCGGCTCCCGCCTGACATCCCAGCTCCTCAGGAGGCTGAGATCTGAGGATCACCGTTCAAAGCCAGCCCGGGCAGGAAAGTCCAGGAGACTCTGATCTCCAGTGAACCACCAGAAAACCACACGTGGAGCTGTGGCTCAAGGGGTAGAGCACAGGGACAGCGCCCACGGCTTGAGTTCAAGCCCCAGGGCCTGCACCAAAAAAAAGGAAAAAGAAAAGGTGGAAAGGAATGACTTTCCCCAGAGGACTCACGGAGATGCATCAAATCATAAAGCAAAATTGGCTTCCACGTGTCAGAGTCTTGAATGGCTGACCTCCCAGGCAGGCCTCCGTGCCCCGTCTCCGCGGGTCTCCCTGCGTCTCAGGCTCCCGGGAGGGGAATAGAAGCTGAGCCTGCTGGGCCAAGTAGATTTATGATTTGGTAACTGTTTCGGGGGAAAGAAACCCACAAAGGTCTCTGGGTGTTAATTTTTTCATTGAATGGATGTAATGTTGGAGTCTGGCAGAGGGGATGAGCTCAGGGAGATGACTCAGATTGAGAAGGCTTGGGGATGAGTCGGGGTGCCGGGGTGCCAGGGCCGGAGGGGATCAGAGGACACGGGGTGGGGGTGTCCAAGCCCCCTCTGCAGGGGGGCCGTGTGTGCCACCCCTCACTGGAGGGTGGCTTCTGCCCCGGGCTGCAGCCCTGCTTCTGTAGAAGGCCAGAGGGCAGAACAGAGACCCGAGCCAGATCCCAGAGCAAACTGATTTCCAGCAGATGCTTCCAGAATCCTGGCTCTGGGGGACCAGCGGGGAGGGCAGTGGAGACCAGAAAGCGTGCGTGCTTTAGCCAAGCGCCGTGAAACTGCACTTGGGACTGACTCAGCAGGGACCTGGGGACTTTTCCAGCAATGCATAAAAACACCTTGTCACCAGAGTTCTGGGGCCTGAGGACGGCTCCTCCTCACCTACAGTCCGTGCCCCACTCCACCCAACACCACCAGATCCCGCATTTTACCCTGGGGTAGCAGTGGCACCCGATGTCCGCAGTGCCAGCACTTCTGGTCCCAGCCAGGACACCCCGTCATCTCACCCCTCTGAGGCGCTCGCCCTGCCCGTGTCCCGTGGGCGCCATCGGGATTGGGGGCAGTTGAACCAGTGCATGGGCAAGGGGGTGGGTGTGTGTGACCCCGGACAAATGTCCAGGCCCAACCCCAAGGCCACCAAAGCCGTCCTGGCGCAGGAGAGGGGTCACAGACCCCTCCGCCAACACCCCGTCTCCTGGTCCAGCTGTTGGGCATCGGCTGTTGTTGGGACGTGGGGACACTTTGCAGGGACCGTGAAGGCCCCGCAGCTTGGTTCAACGCTGGCCCGGCCCCCATGGGGTTACTGCCGCTTCAGCTTGGCTGGATAATGGGGTGGGGCCAGCTGATGCCAGCGTCATTCATCACCACGCCCCACCCCCACCCCCTGCCGCAGTGCTTCTAGAAGCCCTTGCTGGATCTCAGGGTGCACAACCAGATGTTTAGCTTGGGATTGCCTTGAAAAGTGGAAGTGAGCGATCAGTCAGATGGCCGGCAAATTAAGTGACTTCGCCTTTTGCGGGCGTCCATGGCTGGAGAGCCGGTTCTTCTTCTTCCTCGGGCTGGGCGGTGGGGTGGGGGGTGCCCAGGGCCGGGAGGGGGAGCCAGGCCCTCAGAGTTTGGCTGCAGCCAAAGCTGCTGAGTCCTCTCCTGGACAAACGCACTTTGGGCCAGCGAGCAGGGCGGTATCTCTCCCAGGAGGCGTCGGTGTAGCTGGGACAGGACACCTTGTCCCGGGGCCCCAGGACGGCCAGGTGACTGTGTGTCCCAAAGAACTAGAAGTTATTTCTGTGTGTGTGTGTGTGTGTGTGTGTGTGCGTGTGCGTGCACACGTGTGCACATGCGTGCGTGCGCCCTGGGCCTTAAACTGTCCCTGAGCGCTTTTGCTCATGACTGGCACTCTACCACTTGAGCCACAACACCACTTCGTCTTGGTGGTGGTTCACAGACTTGCCTGCCCAGGCTGGCTTTGAACCGCGATCCTCCTATCCCAGCCTCCTCAGTAGCTGGGATGACAGGCGTGAGCCACCAGCGCCTGGCAAGGCTTGTTTTTTTTTTTTTGACACGTGAGATGTGGATGGAGCAGCCAAGCCAGTGAGGTAGAGAGGGGCCGTTTACTTCTGGAGGCGTGGGTCACAGCAGCAGGGAGCCGCCGCATCTCTCTGTCTGTTTGCTGCGAGCACCCCCGAAGCAGAAGGGGGTGACAGGCGAGGGAGCCTGGTGCATTTCTGAAATCAGTGTTGCACGTGCTGTCGGTGAGAGAGGGAACGTTGGACGCCGAGATTTGGCGGAGAACGGACAGGGCGTGGAAATGGAGGATTTGTTACGGCCAGCTAAAGTAGCCAGGTGCTGATGGCTCCCAGCTGCTCGGGAGGCTGAGATCTGCGGATCTGGATTCAGAGCCAGCCTGGGCAGGAAACTCTGTGATGCTCTTATCTCAAATAAACTACCAGAAAAGGCCAGAACCTCCCTCCTCCAGCCTCAGCCTCCTGAGGAGCTGGGGTCGCAGGCGTGAACCGGGCACGCCCTCTCTGCCCGCCCGTCCCCTCTCTAGATGTAGTTTTCTTTCTTTGTCGTTTCCAATCCATCTGATATTCAGTGGATACTCTCCTGCGCTGGATCCAGTCATCGGTCTGCCCGTGTGTAACAGGTCTTAAGAGGAAGGAGGAGATGTGGAAGTCAGCTTCTGAGGTGCGCCTGCGTGGAGCAGAGCGACCTGGGGGAAGACGGAGCCTCGACGGGAGTCCTTCTGGGCTTTGAAGTCGGCATTTGTTGTCGTCTTTTGTGGAGCATGTCAAGCAGGGAGGCCTGGGCCCGCTTGAATAGACCCTCCCTCCGCCCCCCTCCGCCCCCTCCTCCCCGCCACTGCACCCGCTGGGCTGGGCATTGACTCAGACACAGGCCTCCCGGCAGAACAAGCCGTGTCCAGCTGCCTCTGTCCCCCTCTGAGTCACTCAAAGAACTATTTTCAGGCTGGCAGGCTTAGCAGGCCATGGCTTTTCAGTTGTTGTTGTTGTTGTTGTTGTTTTCGTCCTCCTCCTCCTCCTCCTCCGGCTGGGTGGGCGTGGGCCTGCCTCACCAGGCCTGGGATGCTTCCTCTGAAGACGTGGGTCCCTCCGTGGATGTGTCCTTCTGTGGAGGGACAGAGACGCTGCCCAGGGTGGGGATGGTCCCGCGAGTCGGCCTGTGTGACTGGACGCCTGTTCTGTTCCTGGAAAACCAGGCTCACCCGCCACCTGGCGTTCTTACAAGAGCTGGACGCCAAGTAGGGCAGAAAGAGATTAGCATGGTTAATAGGCCCCAGTGCTGTGTGTGCGTGTGTGTGTGTCTCTGTCTGTCTGTCCTGCCTGCCTGCCTGTCTTTTGATCTATGTATCTGTGTATCTATCCATCAGCTATGTATCCATTCATCCACCATCTATTATTTCTATCCGTCGTCTATTATCCATCCATCATGTGTCCATTGATCTGACTACCTGTCTCTCTACTATCGATATACTCTGTCTGTCTGTCTGTCTCTGTCTATAGATTTATCTTCTGTATGTTTGTCTCTCTGTATGTCTCTTACCTATCTTTCTATCATTCCTGTCTATTCATCATCTGTAGATTTATCTTCGATATATCTTTGTCCATCTTTTATCTATCATTTCTATCTAGCCATCCCCATATCTACACCTGTCATCTGTCTATATACCAATATCTGTCGTCTGTCCAGCTAGCTGTCCATCTTACCTTGCCTCGTCTGTCATCTGTAGCTCTCATCCTTCAACATACCTATGTCTGTCTGTGCCTGTCCACTCAGCTCATCCACCTTCTATCTATCTATCGTCCTACCTACCTGTATCTGTCATCTGTCGATCTTCTCAGCCATCTAGCTGCATCTGTTTCTCTCCCTATCCGTTCATTTGTCCCATCATCTATCTACATCTGCCATCTGTCTATACTCATATTTGTGTCTATCATCTGTCCATATCAATAGTTATTTTTATCTATCCATCTGAACTTGTCTTACCTTATCTATCTTGTCATCTATCTAAATCTATCATCTATCTGTTTACTTTTATCTGTCGGTATCATCTCTCTATCCACCCATCCTGTCTATCATCTATCCACCTATATCGATCTTATCTATCAGCTGTTTTATCGATCATTTATGTATTTATCATGTCTGTCTGTCTGTCTGTCTGTCTGTCTAAATATATCCATCAGTCAATCTATCTGTTCTCAAAACAGTTGAATGCACTGGGAATCTATGAGATTTAGTTGTGTTGTATAAAAACAGACTTAACGAATCAACTTTTTCCGACACGTGGAGATCAATTAAGTCCCCCAATTGTCTTGACTTGTCTTGGGGCTTAATTTCGCCTGCTAGCTTTGGAACTCTGGCTGGAGTTGGGAGACTGCAGCGGCTGGGGGCGATGGAATTGGCTTGCTTATTAAGCCCAGCCTAGGCATTCTTACCAGAAAAAAAATTAATTTAGAAAAAGAAGCCAGAGGGGTCAAGGGCAATCCCGAAGGCTGACGAGAAGATCAGCCAGCAATTACTTGTTCCTGGGCAGCAGAAAATGACTGTGAGACTGGGGGTTCAAAACACTTTTCTTCAGGATTTGATCCTGCTGGTGACGCTGTCACCTGGGGCAAACCACTTCACCCGGCTTAGCTGACTGCTGTAAACGTGGGGCGGGGCGCGCAGATGCACACGAGACGGCGCCTCAGGGCGCTGTCCTTCGAATCCTGGGTGCATGCGTCAGCTCTGCCCCCAGTAGACATTTGGCTCTACGTTGCTTAACCTCCTGTGTCCCCCTTTGGGGACATAAACCATGCAGAAAGTGGATAATATGCCTCCAGATCACTGTGATGATTAAAAAGTGTTCACGCTACAATCCCAGCTACTGTGGAGACTGAGATCTCAGGAGGGACGTTCTAACGCGGCCCACACAGGACAGTCCGTGAGACTCTGATCTCCAAGGAACCACCAGAAAACCAGACGCAGAGCCGTGGCTCAAGGGGTAGAGCGCCAGCCTGGAGCTGAGGAGCTCAGAGTTCAAGACCCAGGGCCTGAACACGCACACACAAAGCAGTGCGTGCAGAATGCCCTCCGCGGGCTAGCGCCTGGTTGACGCTCTTCCTCTGTCCTTTGAAAAGTCCCTTTCGTGGAGCTGAGTGGACGCTGCAGTGGCTCCTCGTCGTGGGTGTTTTTGAGGAGGACTTTGATTGGCGGGAGCTGTAAGAACAGAACACACGCCGGGCAGGAGCGTGCAGGGGGGGGAGCATGCGGTATGCGGGCGTTGCGGCAGGAGACCAGAATAGAACGGGGTGCGAGGACAGAAACGTGAGGCCGATGGCCCGTCCTGAGGCGGTCACGTGTGCTCACGGACTCCACGGGAGAGGCAGAGGCCTGGCGAGACGGTGAACGAGAAAGGACGGTTCAAAGCCAGCCCGGCAGGAAAGTCCCCATAAGACACGAAGCTTTGAGGACAGTGTCCACGCCCTGTGTTCAAGCCCCACAACCAACAAAAGCAAACCGGAATAACAATAAAGACATGTTTACAAAAAGAGGGCGACGTTGAAGTTACAGACATATACACACGTGTCCACATGAATACCATCAAGGAGAACAGTTACGGGAGTATTGGGCAGAGCCATACGCGGTTATCAGCGAGCACATCAGCGAGCGTTGGCTATGTATCCACTGGGACTCGTGTGCCAGAACGTGCTGTGTGTGCTTGAATGTTGTCCTGTGTCAGCATGTCTGTCCTGTGTTGGAATGTCTGTCTGTCCTGTGGGGAATTGCATCCCACAGAAGCAGTGTGGGCACACAGGCGGAGGGGATGTGAAGTGTGCGTCCGTGTGTTTGGGGTGAGTGTGACGGGGAGGCACACTGCTGGGATACGATCGTTCCGTGCACCCGTGGAAATATTCAAAGCCACATCAGTTAAAGAAGACAAAACTGAGTTATGAGCCCATGACACAACTATATCATCAGTAACTTCAGACGTACAGAGCCCCCAGCCTGTGTGTGTGTGTGTGTGGTGTGCGTGCGCGTGTGTGTGAATGCGTGCACATGTGCTTGGGGCTTGAACTCAGGACCTAGGCCCTATTCCTGAGCCTTTTTGTGCTCAGGGCTAGTGCTCTCCCACGTTAGCCCCTGCTCCACTTCTGGCTTTTTTTCTGGCTTATTGGAGATAAGAGAGACTCATAGACTTTGCTACCCTGGCTGGCTTTGAGTCACAGTCCTCAGATCTCAGCCTCCTGCGTGGCTGGGGTGTCAGGCGGGAGCCAGCAGCCCCCGGCTCAGAAGCCTGACTTTTGTGTGTGTGTGAGCTCCGCCTCTCCGTCCACAGGTCTGATCTCCTCACGCGTGGCTGATCCTGTGTCATTTGTAGGCATTTTGTTTTGCATGACGACTGTGTTCACCTATTTCAAGTTAGCTGGCGTTTGAAGGACACTTAGTGCCTGCACATCACCGGCTGAGTCTTCAGAGCAGCAGGAGAAGTAGACGCAGCAGAGGCCGCAGCAGGGACTTTGGACAGTGACGTCCATGAGACGGTTTCCTCCAGGTGACCACCAGAAACCGGGAAGTGGTGCCGTGATTCAGAGTGGTGGAGCACCAGCCTTGAGCCAGAGGGCTCAGGGACAGCGCCCGGTCTTGAGGTCAAAGTCCCAGGACTGGTGTGCAAGTGCATGCACTCTTGTGTGTGCGCACACACACACACACACACACGCACACACACAAAGTGGGGTTCTGTACACCTGAAATTACTGATGACACAGTTCTGTCATGTGTCATGCTGACACGGTTGTCACCACCCAACACCACCACGGAAGCAGGCGGCACCCCAAATGGATCCGGGAGGCACCCCCAAGACAGAGCCGGCATTGTCAGCGGCTCAGTGGGGTGGCGTTCAAGCGACTGAGAAAGAGTCATCGAGGTTCCATGTCCCTGCTGGAAGTCACACCCTTCAGCCTTGGGAGGAGGGTGTGGGGGCTCAGGTGGTAGAGCACCTGCCCCCAATGAAAAACGCCAAGGGAGGGCGCGGGGCCCCGGTTCCAGCCCCCATGCCAGCCCCCTGCCCCCCACAAAGGCCTTGATTAGCGAGAGCATCATTCTGCTTCTTCAGCAGGCAGTCTGGAGATCTAGGAGCCGTCGTGGGCCTGCTTCTGAGTGACCACAGAAATGGCCTCAACCAGAGGCAGAACACGTGGCATCGGGCTGCTTTGCGTAAATTGCTTAGCTAGAAATCCGCAGCCCGACCCAGCGCCAGGCCAGGAGCACTTACATATCAGCAGACGGGTTTGGCAGTGGGCAAGGGTAATGAAGGAACCCTGAAAAGAGATCTTAACAACAGCAGCGTGCAGCCATTTGAAGAGGAGGAGGAGGTAGAGATACATATGTATTTATATATTATATATACACCGACGTCCAGGGAGTCTGACTTCATAGAGGACAACTCCCACCGGCCTGACCTAATCTCCTGAGATGAAAATGGACGGCTGGGAAGATGAGGGCAGAAGGTGGGAATGCAATTCGTTTAGTCAGTGGATAGGACGTGGAGGGGAAGCTATGAGGCCAGTCTCCCAGCCCAGCCTCGTCCACGAGGGGCGAAGCCACGGCTCACCGCCAGGGCCCAGTGTTACGCAGTGCTGTGGGCCACGTGGTAGAGGGCTGGCCTTGAGTGAAAGAGCTTAGGAACAGTGCCCAGGCCCCGAGTTCGAGCCCCACAGCCTGCAAAGGAAAGGAAGAGAGCAAGGGAAAGAAAGTGGAGTAGGAGTAGTTTAGACTTGCGGTGGCCTGTCACGTGGGTTACGGCAGCCATTCACCTAGACTGGCGTTGGATAGCGGATCTGACGGCCCTGGTTGGTGGTGTGAGGACTTCAGATAGACTGACAGGTGCACTTCTGTGGCCTGCTGAGTTCACCGGCCCGATGTGCAAGTGAAGAACATGGCCGGTCACCCGGGAAGACTCCGAGTGTGATCTGGCCCCGCTCACCTTGGTTTCCTCGGGGTCCTGGTTTTCACCGAGGTCTGGGGCGTGTGCGATGTCACCGAGCGTTCTGGCTGCGCCTCTGAAAGATGGACGTGTTGGCATTGTCTGCCGTGGGCAGGCTGGGACGGGCTCCCGTGTAGATTAAGTTTTCTTTCTTTCAAATGCTCCTTAATGCCATTTTATTTCCATGTCGGGAAACAACAGAAACGCGAATCTTTCGAGGCAGCTCACGGGGTTGGTTCGGGGAGTGTGCCGTCTTTATGCCCGGAGCCCGGGCCGACCGCACACTCCGGGAACCGGGCTCCAGTTCCCGGCCTGGTGGGGACGACAGAAGCCTGAGCTTTCCCAGGGAGCCTTATCCTGGACGGAGGCCACGAGCCAGGGCCGAGGGAACCAGACTGCCGTCCATCCTGGGCCAAGGGGCCCAGGGCGGGGACCCGGGAGGCAGATCCCGCTCCTCAGGGATTTCTTGAGGGGACCCGCGTGGTAAACCTCGTCCCTGCTCTGGAAACAGTGGCTGTTTGTTTTGATTTCTTGACTGTGGGTGTGTGGGGGGGGGTGTGATAGCCTTGTAGACTAATAGCAAGCGCCGTGTCCACCTCGCGGCCACTGTCCTCTCCTCCACGCCCTTCCATGCATGAACTCGGTATGCCGATGAAATGGGCACAGGGAGATGCGTGATTAATTTATGATTAATTTAACTATACTGTGAACCATTTATCACTCATTATAATCAATAATTTTACTGTTATATAATGCAATCTGGTCTATTGATTTGATGTTAATTATAATTTAATACAATTATGATAAAATTATATATAGATATATAGACACACACACGCGCACAGGTCACCATCTTTTTATTCTGGAAATCTTGCCCCGGCTGGTCCGTCCAGCACTGCTCCTCAGCGGGCGTCCCAGTCCTGTGAGCTCTCCCTCGGGCCTTCCTTCACACGGAGTGGTTTGGACGGCACAAGCTGCTGTCACTTACACAGCCATTGTCGGTGCATCCTGGAGGTGCCTGCGTCGCTCAGCGGCGTGGAGTGCACTTGATTGTACGGCCCCGCCTGCGTGAATGGAGCCCGATCATTACGGAAAACGCTTCTCCCTGCTTAGCACTTGACACGCGTCCATCCCATTTCACTTTTTTATTTTTTTGCAAAAAATTTATTTTCCTAGTTCTCAAACTATTATTCCCATGCATGGAACCAGAAAGCACCTGGGAGCTGGACGCTCGCGACTCAGGCCTGTCGTCCCGGCTCCTCGGGAGGCTGAGATGGGAGGACCACGACTCAGAGCCAGCCAGGGCACGAATGTCCTCAGACCCTTTGTCTATGGTTAACCAGCAAAAAGTCCAAAGTGGAGCTGCGGCTCGGGGGGCAGAGCGCTAGCCTTTAGCAAAAGAGCTCAGGGACAGCGCCCAGGCCCCGAGTTCAAGACCCACAACCGACAAAAAACAAGAGAATCTTTCAGAGCTGTCACACGGTCACCAGGTCTCGCCCACCCTCAGCCACCCATCGCTGAGCACCGTTTTCCCCGGAGTGGCCGTGGCTTGGGCACGCGACTGTCCCCCCGGGGCCACCCTGCCAGTGTCAGGTGGGCAGGACGCGGGGATGCACGGCCTGGGAATGTCACATTCCGCCTGTTCCCTGGGCAGCTGCTCTCCCGACACAGATAACAGGGTGGAAAAGCTCTTCTCCCCGGTCCACCCTCTTAGCAGAGAGGCCATCGCTCAGGAGAAAATGGAGAGAGGGGATGGACTGAGAGGCAGAGTGAGCCAGAGGGAAAGAGGTGTTCCCAGGAATGGTCTTGAGGAGTCTGGGGGCAGGGGATCCCTAGAACCGTGGCCCACTCGCATGCGGGCATGAGGATGAACGCCCCTATCTAATGAGGTTAATGTCCTGAGGTTGCTGTCACCCGCTCCGGCCTCGAGGACCTGTGTGTGTCTGGGGGAATGCGAGTGTGTGTCCACACGTGTCACGCGGTGCAAGCCCCGCCTTTGGGCCTCCACCCTGGAGGCCCTGCCCCGAGGGATGCTGCTGTTGAGTTCCTCAGTCCCTCCCTCCTCCTCCTCCCCTCCCCAAACCCATCTCCCATCGGCCCCCCTCCATCCACCTTCCGCTCCTCCCGCCAGGACTCACAGCCGGCACAAGGCCTGCTCCACGCCTGTCACTCATCGTTGTCATCACCCGTTATTTTCATACCTGTCCTGGGGGACTTGAACTCAGGGCCAGAGAGCAGTCAGTCCCCAGACCGCCCTCTGCTCAAGCCTGGCGCTCTATCCCTGAGCCACAGCTCCACTCGCCGCTTTTTGGTGGTTAGTTGTGGACTGGGATGACGGGCGGGCGCCACCCGCCCTGGCTCTGTGGTGTCTCGAGTGTGGATTGTGCAGGGCCCCTCCCCAGGGCGTGTCCCCCGCTCCGTCCCCCCCGGACACACATGCGTGGGCCTCGGCTCTGTGGGGGGTTGAGCGTGCTGAAGATAAGGAGGTAGCAAGGATAGTGGTGGCCAGAGCGTCGGTGCCCACTGCCAGCACACGCTGACTGACGCCCTCCCCCTCCCCGCCTCCCCCGCAGGACGACTCCTCCATGTTCTTCCAGTTCGGGCCCTCCATCGAGCAGCAGGCGTCGGTGATGCTGAACATCATGGAGGAGTACGACTGGTACATCTTCTCCATCGTCACCACCTACTTCCCCGGGTACCAGGACTTCGTGAACAAGATCCGCAGCACCATCGAGCACAGCTTCGTGGGCTGGGAGCTGGAGGAGGTGCTGCTGCTGGACATGTCGCTGGACGACGGCGACGCCAAGATCCAGAACCAGCTGAAGAAGCTGCAGAGCCCCGTCATCCTGCTCTACTGCACCAAGGAGGAGGCCGCCTACATCTTCGCGGTGGCCCACTCCGTGGGGCTCACGGGCTACGGCTACACGTGGATCGTGCCCAGCCTGGTGGCGGGGGACACGGACACGGTGCCGCCCGAGTTCCCCACGGGCCTCATCTCCGTCTCCTACGACGAGTGGGACTACGGCCTCCCCGCCCGCGTGCGGGACGGCGTCGCCATCATCACCACGGCCGCCTCCGACATGCTCTCCGAGCACAGCTTCATCCCCGAGCCCAAGAGCAGCTGCTACAACACGCACGAGAAGCGCATCTACCAGTCCAACATGCTCAACCGGTGAGCGGGGGCGGCGTGCGGGGGGGGGGGGGCGGGGGCGGGGCGCCTCCCCCTGCGCCTGCCCGGTGATCCCCGGAGACTCCAGAGGGCTCCAGGGCTCCAGTCCACAGACAAGGCTGTGCCGAGCGGGGCGGGGGGCGGGGGGGGGCGGACGGCAGAGGCGTCCCCTGCTGGTGGGGCTTTAAGGGTGAAGCACAGGGCAGCAGGCGGGAGGAATGCTGGCGCAGCCAGAGATGGGGTGGTTCCTGTCAGTCAGCCTGACAGCGTGCCAGGGGATCCTGTCAGTCACCCTGACAGCGTGGGGGATCCTGTCAGTCAGCCTGACAGCGTGCCAGGGGGATCCTGTCAGTCAGCCTGACAGTGTGGGGGATCCTGTCAGTCACCCTGACAGCGTGCCAGGGTGGTTCCTGTCAGTCACCCTGACAGCGTGCCGGGGGGATCCTGTCAGTCACCCTGACAGCGTGCCGGGGGGATCCTGTCTGTCACCCTGAAAACATACCAGGGTGGTTCCTGTCAGTCACCTCATTGCCGTGACAGTGTACCAGGGTCATTTCTGTCAGTCACCTTGTTGCCATGACAACATGCCCGGGGGGGGGGTTCTGTCAGTCACCTTGTGGCCATGACAGTGTCCCTGCCAGGAACAACGTCAGAAACTGCCACCTTCCTGGGGTGTTTAGTCCCCAGAAGTCTTTGGTTCTGTGGACTCTGGGCGGGGGCCATCAAACATGGCAGCGGTGGGCAGAGGTGGGCCGCAAGTGAGGAGAGGGGAAGGGCGGAAGACCAGCCGCCCCTCGGCCCGGCTGTCCCCAGACAGTGTCACCACCCGACGCCTGCTGCCGTCTGTGTGGAGCCTGGCGCTCCGCCCGTGGCACCCCATTTCACACCCCCCGCCACCGCGGCTCTCCGGGGAGCGCTGTGACCGCTGGAGTAGATTCCATACCGGGTTTGTGCGGACTTCCTTTCCCATCGAGCGGCTACGCGGGCACCATGTAGAAATTCAGATTATATCAAGAAAATTGAAATGGCCTCACCACCAGTAGCTAGGGCTGAGCGGTGTCCCGACACACCTCGGGACTCGCTCCAGCCAGACCCCGCCCGTGTCTGCGTGTCCAGCCTGTGTCTGAGGACCTCGGGCTTGGAGGCGTGGCTCAGTTGGTAGAGCGCCAGCCGGTGAGCGAAAGCATCAGTCCTAGCCTTGAAACAAACAAACAAACAAGAACCGGAGAGCAAAAATCAATTTTAGCTCACTTTAAGGACGATGGAACTGTACCAAAGGGCATTAGAGGCCACACCCAGGTGCCCGGCGTCGGCTTAAGAAAGAAGTAGAGGGGGGGAGGGGGGACATGGTTCAAAAAGAAATGTGCTCGTTATGTGACTTAGGTGATTGTCATCCCCTCACACGTCGCCTTTACTGTAGCAATTTACAAAGAGTTTTTCAAAGAGATAAAAGAGCAGCCGGGCTCCGGTGGCTCCCGCCTGGCATCCCAGCTACTCAGGAGGCGGAGATCTGAGGATCGCAGTTCAAAGCCAGCCTGAGCGGGAAAGTCCAAGAGACTCTTACCCTCCCGTTAGCCAGCACAGAGCCTAAAAACGGAGCTACCCCTTGTTCATTTGCCTGTCTGTGGGTTTTGATGGTTCTGGAGTTTGAACTCAAGTCTTTTGCTTGCTTGGCAGGCATTCTGCCACTTGAGCCAGGCCTCCAACACTTCATGCGTTGTTGACTTCAAATGGCGTCCCGCATTCTCGTCCTGGGCGGGCTGAGGCTCCTGTGGAGAGCTGACATTGCAGACCCGTGCCGTCCGTGTATCGTGGTTTGTGAAGACGGGAGCTCAGCTTGGCCCGTCCTGTCGTCCCCACCACTAGTTGGTATTACAGGCGTGTGTCACCACGCCCGGCCCACTGCCCTTTCCACACATCTCTGTTCTCATCCACTGCCAGTTCCAGTCTGCTTTGTGTCCAGGCTGATAGCTTGGCTGGACCCTGGCTCGAGGATGCCCCACCAGCCCCCGACCAAGCTCCTGCCCGGTGTCCAGCGCTTGCCAGCCCAGGGCGTCCACCCTGTGGTAAATGACCACTGCCTGCTGTGCCCGGCTTGCACGTTGCTGGTCTTTTTTTTTCTTGCCAGTCCCGGTCTTGAACTCGGGGCCTGAGCGCTGTCCTTGGACTCTCCCAAGGCTGGAGCTCTACCACTTGAGCCACAGCTCCACTTCCGGCTTGACTTTTTTCTATGTGTGTGGTACTGAGGAATCGAACCCCGGTCTTCATGCAAGCTAGGCGAGCACTCTACCACCAGGCCACGCTCCCGGCCCCGTTGCTTGTCTTTTTATCTCTGGTTTTGTTTGGTCCTGGGACTTGAACTCGGGTGTCATCCCTGAGCGTCATTATGCTCAAGGCTGGCGCTCTACCGCTTTGATCCACAACGCCACTTCCAGTCTTTTAGTGGCTCGTGGTAGATAAGGATTTCAAGGGCTTTCCTGCCCAGGCTGGCTTTGAACCGAGGTCCTCAGATCTCAGCCTCCTGAGTGGCTGGGCTCGCAGGCGTGAGCACAGGGCCCGGCTGGTTTTTTACTTCTGTGAAGGATGTTTGCTCGTTTTTTTTCCTCCCTATCCTGTCTCTGTGTTTCAAAGACAATTCTTCTCCCGGTGGGAAGAGACCCCGGCCGTGGCGGACGTGAGCCAGCCGCCGGGGTGGGGCAGGCGCTCGGCACAAAATCGTCTGCAACAATCCAGAGACATGCCACCAGACGCCATGGACCGTGGCCCTGGCGGGGGCACAGGGCCTTCCAGGGCCCTGGTGGTTTCCGCTCTTGACGGATTGGCCATGTCTGGATTTGTAGCAAGGAGATGGGAGAAGGGAGCTGATACGTGGGCGCAGGGGCGGGAGAGGGCGCCAGCGGCCCGGCCCCCTCAGTGACCCGTTCCCACGGTGGGTGCGTGGATCTGTGGGTGTCCCTGACCCAGAGTGGCGCAAGCAGACCCGCCGTCATGGGAAGAGGGGGGCAGGGCTCAGCTCGCCGGGTGGACTCTAGAGACCTCCAGAGGCTTCCAAGGCCAGGAGAACACGCCTGGAGAGTGACTACGTCCAAGGAAACCCGTGGGACGGCCTCTTACTCCTGCTGTGTGGACAAGCAGGAGGAGGAGGAGGGGGAGGGAGAGGGAAGGGGGAAGAGGATGGAGGAGGAGGGGGAAGACGAGGAGGGGGAGGGGGAGGAGGGGGAAGAGGAAGGGGAGGAAGAGGGGAAGGAGGAGGAGGGGGAAGAGGAGGAGGGGGAGGAGGAGGACGGAGGGGGAGGGGGAGGAGGGGGAGGAGGAGGGGGAAGAGGAGGAGGGGGAGGGGGAGGAGGAGGGGGAGGAGGGGGAGGAGGGGGAGGAAGAGAGAACCGTATGATGTGCCGGGTTCTGGATCAGCTGGTGCTTTGATCTTCCTTGCCTCGGTCCCCCCTCCCCGCCCCACCATGGCAAACCCCAGAGCTTCCTGGAGGACTGCTGGACCCCCCTCCCCCTCAATGCACACGCATGTGTGTGCGTGTGCTCACCAACACCTTTTAAAAATAGGAGTCCGGTTGCCATGACGCCCAGTGCTACCTAGCAACCCTGCTGCTCTGCCTCTTACCTCGGGACCACAGTGTGGCGGGGAGCGGCCCCTAGCGGCTCCATCCCCTCCATGCCCCGTCCCCCTCCCGTGTCCCCAGCCGGCTGGGACCGGCTGTGTGGACAAAGCTCAAATGCTCATCCCCTGCCCGCCCCGGGACCGCAGAGCGCACGTGCACCCCAGAGAGCACCCCCACTCCACCACCTCTCGGTGGTCCAGAAAGGAGCGGCCCAGGAAGTGACCTGCTGGTGGAGGCTCGGGCTGGAATCCCAGCTACCCCGGTTCAAAGCCAGCCCAGGCAAGAACGTTCCCCGAGCCGCTCACCTCCAATGAGCCACCAAAACGCTGGGAGCGGAGCTGTGGCCCAGGTGGTAGAGCACCAGCCATGAATGGAGAAGCTCAAAGGCAGAGCCCAGGTCTTGAGTTCAAGCCCCAGGACTGGCACCGAAGCGGAGGGAGGGAGGGAGGGAGGGAGGGAGGGAGGGAGGGAATGTTCTCTTTCAGATTCAGAAGTCTGCTAGAATGTTCTCGGGTGTCGGGGGAGGTGATGACAGCGCCATGTCGCCCCTGGTGACCTCTGGCGGGTGGTTCTGGGCGCTCTCTCAGCGTCGGCTCCATGTTCCTCCAGCGCCCTGGCACATTTTAGGGCACCACCCGCAGCTGCCCAGCCCCGAAGCCCGCAGGCATCCCGGGGCCGGGGCACGGCGTGGGTTAGGGTCTGGCCCTGCGGGGCCGGCGTGGCTGCGTTGTTGTGTCCCCAGTGCCAGTCAAGTGCAACGATGGTGCCAAGCCGTGAGCTCTGGAGAGGTGACTTACTGGACGTCCCCCAGCCATGAACGTCAAAAGGAATGCAGCTTTTCCGCAGCCCCTCCTCCTCTCCCCACCCAGCACGCGGCCTTGAAAGGCCCCCTTCGTGGGCACGCCGGCCTCCATGGGAAACGGATGCTCTGCTAAATTTCCGAGCACACAAGTGGTTTTGAAATGCAAGTGGCTAGCCCTGGGAAATGCCCCGCTCTGCGCTACCCTCTGCTGTGAGATTTAATGCGCTCGCTCCCCATGTGCCTCAGAATGGAAGGGGGGATGCTGTTTAGAAGAAGCGAGAAGGTGGGGGGCTGAGGGACGAGGGGAGAGCATGGGGAGCGGGCCTCACCTCTCCCCCGCCTTCCGGGCAGCTGTTCCGGAGCACGGTGTGTGTGTGCGTGCGTGCGTGTGTGTGTGTGTGTGTGTGTGCATGCATGTGTGTGTGTGTGTGCCTGCATGTGTGTGTGCGTGTGCCTGCATGTGTGTGTGCGTGCCTGCATGTGTGTGTGTGTGCCCGCATGTGTGTGTGTGCGTGCGTGCGTGTGTGCGTGCCTGCATGTGTGTGTGTGTGCGTGCGTGCGTGTGTGCGTGCCTGCATGTGTGTGTGTGCGTGCGTGCGTGTGTGTGTGTGTGTGTGTGCATGCATGTGTGTGTGTGTGTGCCTGCATGTGTGTGTGCGTGTGCCTGCATGTGTGTGTGCGTGCCTGCATGTGTGTGTGTGTGCCCGCATGTGTGTGTGTGCGTGCGTGCGTGTGTGCGTGCCTGCATGTGTGTGTGTGTGCGTGCGTGCGTGTGTGCGTGCCTGCATGTGTGTGTGTGTGCGTGTGTGCGTGCCTGCATGTGTGTGTGTGCGTGCGTGCGTGTGTGCGTGCCTGCATGTGTGTGTGTGCGTGCGTGCGTGTGTGTGTGCCTGCATGTGTGCGTGCGTGCGTGTGTGCGTGCCTGCATGTGTGTGTGTGTGCGTGCGTGCGTGTGTGTGTGCCTGCATGTGTGCGTGTGTGTGCGTGTGTGCGTGTGTGCGTGCCTGCATGTGTGTGTGTGTGTGTGTGTGCCTGCATGTGTGTGTGTGTGCGTGCCTCCATGTGTGTGCGTGCATGCGTGCGTGTGATTTGCCGTGGGTGGCATTTCGGAGGTTCTGAGCAGGGCCCGCCCTGGGCCTGTGAGGAGAAAAGGGCAGCAGGAGGACCCTCTGTCTGCCCGCATCGGGCCGCGCCCTCTATCTGACGTGTGTGGACGTGTGCGTGGACGTGTGTGTGGACGTGTGTGCGTGGACATGTGTGTGGATGTGTGTGGACGTGTGTGTGTGGACGTGTGTGTGGACGTGTGCGTGGACGTGTGTGTGGACGTGTGCGTGGACGTGTGTGTGGACATGTGTGTGGACGTGTGCGTGGATGTGTGCGTGGACGTGTGTGTGTGTGGACGTGTGTGCGTGGACATGTGTGTGGATGTGTGTGGACGTGTGTGTGTGGACATGTGTGTGGACGTGTGTGTGGACGTGTGCGTGGACGTGTGTGTGGACGTGTGTGTGGATGTGTGCGTGGACGTGTGTGTGTGTGGACGTGTGTGCGTGGACGTGTGTGTGCGTGGACGTGTGTGCACGCGTGCACATGTGCCACTCCTGGAGCTTGAGTGCATTTTTTATATATTTTATTGTAATTAATGGAAGGGTGACATGATATTCACCAGATAGGAGGTGCCTTAATTCCCACACATTGATACCTTTCTCATGTCGTGGTCCCCATTTCCCTTCCCCCTCCCCACCCCTCATCTCGTTTTCCCCCCTTCCCTCTCCAATTTCAGATAACCAAATACAAATATATCCGATACATCAGGTAACAAAGTGAGATACTGTGACAATATGAGATGACCAAGGGACTTGAGTGCATTTTTGCCACAGGACAGGAAGGGACGGGCAGGGGAGGAGGGATTGGGAAGAGGATTTCAAATCCAGGTACCATTAAAAAAAATAGAAGAGGGGGGAAGAGAGGGGAGGGGCAGGGGAGGGGGGGCAGGGCACCGGGCGGGGGCACAGGCTGGGGGGCAGCACAGAGAGCCACGGCAGGCACGGTGGCCGGGACCCCACGTGGGGGGCGCGTTGGGGGTGTGGCCGTGGTGGCACACAAGCAAACAGACACGGGATACACGCGGACTGCGATGTGGACGTGATTCAGCCAGACCCGGGGTCGCTGCGCAGCTTCCCCTGGGGAAAGGGCCGGGGTGTGCAGTGGAGGAGCTAGCGAGGTATTTGGGGGCTGTGTGTGCCCGGGGTACTGGTCTAGAGCCCAGGGCCTGGGCCATCCCCCTGGGATCCTTTGCTCAAGGCTGGTGCTCTACCTCTTGAGCCACAGCACCATTCCAGACCTCCGCCTCCCGAGTCTCCAGGAAGCCAGGTGTGAGCCAGGGCGCGCTGCCTGGAAGGTCTTTTTGTCTGTCCCCGGCGCTGGGGGAGGAAGACAGGAGATGCCGCTCCGGTGAGCGCCGATGCCACCCTGACAACCAGGCTTCTCCCCAGACGGCTGGCATTTTGTTTCTGGAGGCGGTTCCCGCTCCCACCGCGTCCCGCGTTCCCGCTCCTCGCCCCTCTCCCCTCCCCATATGTCTCCTCCGCGTCTCGCCCACCCCGCTCCTGCCGTCCTCTCTGTCTCTCTCTCTTTCTCTCTCTCTCTCTTCCTGGAGCTTATTTCCCTTCAGAAGAAGAAGAAACAAAGCATCTTGTCAGCATGGAACACTACTTTTCTAACGAAACCCCTTCTCCATCCTTCCAGCCTTTTCTGGAAGTTCTTGAATGAGCAAGAGATGCATGCAGCCGTCCCTGCTGCTCTCAGCGTCTGCGCTGGCTCTCTGGGGTTCACTGGCCCCCATCTCCCCCCCCAAACCCCATCTTCCCCAGCTCTCCCCCCCCCCCGTGTGTGTGTGTGTGTGTGTGTGTGTGTGTGTGTGTGTGTGTGTGTGCGCACGCGCGCGTGCGCCAGTCCTGGGGCTTAAACTCAGGGCCTGGGCGCAGTCCCTGAGCTGCTTCTTGCTCGAGGCTGGCACTCTACCAGTGACGCCACTTCCAGCTCTTGCCCTGGTCAGAGATGAGAATCTCACAGACTTTCCTGCCTGGGGTTGGCTTCAAACCGCGATCCTCAGATCCCAGCCTCCTGAGTAGGGACAGTGCCGTGGGAACTTTGTCCCCTGTTTTGGAAGAGTGGAAACGCACACAACACAGCTGCCTTGGCCTTGAGCTGCATCTTGTTGCACCTCCAGACCGGGTACCGTGCAGATTCCTCCCTGTCCCGCGGAATGAGCCGCTGGTGGACCTGGCGGGACTGGACATGGCCCAGGAAATAGGTGCTGACAGCAGTTCTGTGCGAGGAGAGGCGCAGAGAGGGGGCGCAAAGCGGGGAAGCAGTTCTCCATGGAGACCTGTCGGGGGGTGGGGGAGGTGAGTGCAGCTCCCCAGGCCCTCCAGGCGGCCGCTAAGGACCCAACACCGTCAGGCCCAGGCTGTCGAGGTGGGGAACTTACACATCTTTTTTGTTTTCTGGTTTTTTTTCCATCCTGTTCCTGTCTAATCCTGTATTAATTCTTAATATTGCCTGGTGCCTGTCATCCCAGCTACTCAGGAGGCTGAGATCTGAGGACCACAGGTTCAAAGCCAGCCCGGGCAGGAACATCCAGGAGACTCTGATCTCCAGGGAACCACCAGAAAACCAGACGTGGAGCTGTGGTTCAAGGGGTAGAGCGCCAGCCTTGAATGGAAGAGCTCAGGGACAGCGCCAGACCCAGGACCAGCACAAAAGAAAGGCTTCTCAATGTGGCGGCCTGCACAAAGGGTTTAGGACTTGAGAGTCCGGGCCTTGTCCTCACATGCCCTCCCTTCTGGGCTTTAAAATCCTCTTCACGGCCAAAGCCCGGAGCTCTCCGAATTCCTCCTGAGAGACAGAAGGGCCTAGGAGACAGCACGCTGCTTTGATTTCCTTAAGAAAAAAACATGATTTAGACGATGCAGAAGGAGAATCTGCACTGGGATCGCAGGCACCCTTTGGTGGTTGGATGGTTCTAAAAAAAATTAGAAAAATATTGAATAGCAGTTTCCCAAGACATGGCTTAGTAAAAAGAAAGAAGTTATCCAGCCCTGCAATCACAGCGACTCAGGAAGCTGCGATCTGAGGACCGAGGTTTGAAGCCAGCTCTGGTGGTGGAGGGGCCGGGGGAGGGGGGCCGTCCATTAATGCTCTCATCTCCCAAAGCCAAGCGAGAGTGTGAGGCCCCGGGGTCAGGCCCTAGTGCCAGCACGCACGGGCACACGCACACAATCCCAGTATCCTGTACCGCTCCTCATCAGCGTTGCCCTGGACTCGCCTCCATTCACGGAGTCCTGCCAGGAGGCAGTCCTGGGACTGTGGCCGAGGACACAGCCAGCAACCTAGGGAAGACGGGTTCAGTCTGTATGGATCCTTCCTTCCTTCCTTCCTTCCTTCCTTCCTTCCTTCCTTCCTTCCTTCCTTCCTTCCTTCCTTCCTTCCTCAGTGCTGCCCCCCACACCCCACCCCGTGTAGCACCGTGCCCCTGGCTTGGCTCCCAGTGGGATGGGAGATCTGGCTCTCCTGGCTCACACGTCCACGCACAGAGGTGGTGTGGGCACAGCTGGTGAGTTCTCATGCTGGCTTCGCCCACCCTGGGCCCGCAGGAAGAGCCTGGCGGGTGGGCGGGCGGGCCAGGCGCGTTGGCTTTCTCCCAAAGCCCGAGAGGGAGGCCCTCAGGGAGCAGGGCCCTGCCCACCTCCGTCTCCCCGTGAGTCCAGCTCTGTACCGGCACCCCAGCTGCTCATGAAGAGGAAGGTGGTTGGTGTTTCTTCTCCTTGAGGCCTCCTCCCCCCCCCACCCCGCCCCGCCGAGGGGGAGCAGGGCCCCGGGGCCACCAGGGCCCAGTCTCTACCCTTGTTTCTACCTCTGAATCCCCGCGCTAATCACCATCATCACTGTAATAAGGAGGTGCAAGTGCACCCCGCAGTGTGCAGGGGGAGCTCAGGGAACAAGCTTTGACTTCCCAGCTAAGACAGGAGGAGCCCAGCCTGGATTGCCCCGCAGCAGAGCCCGGCGGCCAGGAGAGAAACCCCTTCCACCCCAGCACCTCTCCACAGCCCAGATCCCGAGAGCGGCCAGTGTGAAGTCCACGCAGGGGTGGGGCGATGGCCTGTAACGCCCTGGGCCCTGACCCTGAGCCCTGGGGCCCGGCCGGCTCCACCGGTAATATTGGCAGGGCTGAGCCTGCCCTGTGCAGTGTTGGCTGCGTTAAATGCGATAGGTTAGTGGTTTTAACTAACTCAATAGCGCGTGGCCTGGAGTCATCCCTGTGCGATTGTTTCTTAAATTAAAACACACACAAAACAAATGGTAAGAGGCCCTCCAGCTCCGGGGTGCTGAACCCTCAAACCAGACACCGCCGTAACATGGATGTAAGGAGAAAGTTTGAAAGAAGAACGCTCGAGGGGCAGCGTTGCCAGACTCGGAGAGACACTGAGGAATGGGCTGTCCTGTGAGTGACAGCTCACGTCTGTGCCTCCAGCTCCTCGGGAGGCTGAGATCTGAGGACCACGGTTCAAAGCCAGCCTGGACGGCAAAGTCCTGAGGCTCTGGTCTCCAGTGAACCACCAGAAAACCAGAAATGGAGCTGCGACTCAAGTGGGGGAGCCTTGATCGGGGAAGTGCTCGGCCCTGGGTTCAAGCCCCAGGACCGACAAAAACAGAAAGTGGCAGAAGTGTAACGCAGGAGCTGTCTGGGGTGTTGGGGGAAGAGTCATCAAGCACTCACTGTCTGTGTGTGAAGATGGAGCATCGGGGCAGGGGGGGGAATGGCTGCGAACTCGGCTTGGGGACCCAGCTCCCTACCTGTGTGCCGGGCGGACACTTCTCTAATGCACGGTGATGATGAAGTGAACTAAAATGTGTGCACTCGTCAAAACCCCAGCGCCGTGCCTTCCTCCCCCTCCTCCCCCTCCCGTCCTCCTCCCTCTACCCTCCTCCCTCTCCTCCTTCCTTTTTCCCCTCTGTTCAGAGCCACACACCATCTGCTGACTAATTCCTCATTGGTGCTTTGATTTCCCCAGCAAGGGACTGGATCCCCCCCTCCAGGCTAGCTGGGGGCCCCTGGGGCGGGAGTCGCCCTGTCTGCAGGACACCCCAGCCCTCACTGAACCTCCCAGCAGGGAGGGAGAGGCAATTATGGCTGGGTCCTGGGCCAGAGTTGGGCCAGGGTGGAGGGAGGTCTTGGAGCTGCCTGTGGATTTCTCGGCCCGTCTGTAATTTCTGCTTCGAAGAGTGTGCGTGCATGCGTGTGTGCGTGCATGCATGCGTGTGTGCATGTGTGCTTGTGTGCGTGCGTGTGCGCGTGCGTGTGCGCGTGCATGTGTGCGTGTGTGCGCGTGCACGTGCGCACACCCAGGCTTGAACTCGGGGCCCGCCCGAGCACTGCTCCTTAGCGCTGTGCTGTGTGAACTGAGGTCCTGGGTGCTGTCCCTGCCCTTCTTTGTGTTCAAGGCTACTGGCACTGTACCACCTGACCCACGACTCCACTTGTGGCTTTGTGGTGGTCAGTGGGAGACAAGAGTCTCATGGACTTTTCCTGTCCCACCTGGCTTCACACTTCAGGCCTCAGATCTCAGCCTGCTGATTGGCTGAGGTGAGGTGACAGGCCTCTGACACCCCGCCCCTCTGGACTTGTCCTGTTTCCCCGGGAAAGGGGCTGTGCCATAAAGGAGGCTGCCTTAGGAGGGAGGCAGACACACACACAACCACAGAAGGAGTCCATCTCTCCCTGTGGTTCCCCTCAGCAGCTCCCGTGTTTCTCGCTGTGGTTTGTGGCAGAGGAAGCTCAGGCCCGAGGAAACTCCAGGTGTGTTGATGGGAAAGACGCCCTTCAAGTCAAAGCCGCCCTCTGTTACGGCTGGGAGAAAAGGTGGTGGTTCCTGTGGGGTCTTCCATCTCCAGCCTGTGGGGTGCGGGCTCCATGTCAGGCCCCCCACCCCAGGCCCCCCCAGCCCAGACCCCCAGCCCAGACCCCCACCCCAGGCCCCCCACCCCAGGCCCCCCACCCCAGGCCCCCACCCCAGGCCCCCACCCCAGGCCCCCCACCCCACCCACAGAGAGTCAGACACGTTTGAAATGGCGCTCATGGCTCATGCTGCTCTCTCTTTGGGGGGCTTGAGCTCACAGCCTGGGCGCTGTCCCTGAGTTCTTTTGTTCCAGGCTAGCCCTCTACCACTTGGAGCACAGCTTCCGGGGTTCGCAGGTCCCTGCTTCCTGAGCACAGTTTCTCCTTCCGCAGGAAGTGAGGCCCAGGGTTTCATTCAGTGAACGCCTTTCTCCCCGTGCTCCTTCCCCTCCCCCCTCCCCATCTTTTGTGCTTTCTGGGGACTTGAGCATCTGCATAGCCCCACCCGCTTTCTCTCCCGGGAGCCACTGTGTCCAGCACGGAGCCGTCCTGAGCACGCAGCACCCACACTGTAAAACGGCACCAGCTGGTACCTGAGGAGACGGGTCACTGTCTCACGGCACTCGGCCCGAGTTTGGCCTTGGCTATGTGGCAGGGAAGGTTCTGGAGCCTGCGCTCTAGGGGTTGAGGTCGGGTGTTACCGGGAAACGTCCTCGGCACTTTGGGGGCAGTGGGAGGCTGGAGCCCACTCCGGTTGAGATCAGGGGCAGTGTCGAGGCAGGACGGCCAAATGAGGGCCGTTCTGTGGACGAGGGGAGCCCCGGCCCTCGGGGAGCCAGAGTCGGCTCAGCTCCGAGTCATCCACGTGGGAATGGACTATTTCCTAGCGACTCCTGGGTCCCTAGGAAAACCGTCACTCTGCTGTTCCTCTGGAGAAACCAATTTTGTTGCTGTTATGGAGTTTTTTTAAAAACAGTGTCCTCCCCTCCAGTGAGCCTCGTGCCTCTGCCCTGCGCCCCGGGGAGGGAGTCTCTGACCACAGCTGCTGGCCGCCCGTGCGCCGGGACGTCTCAAAAGAGCTGATGGCAAACAGATTTTTCTGCCTCAGTGTGGCTTTCCATCAGGCAGCACCCAACGCAAGCCGACAGGCCGACATCTCCAATCCGTCAGCCCTGGCTCAGGACGGGAAGATGGGGGGGGGGGAGGAGCAGGGGGAGGAAGAGGGGGAGGAGGAGGAGGAGGAGCAGGGGGAGGAGGGGAGAGCAGGCTCCTCTCAGAGTGAGGAGTTAGAGGATTTCTCTTTGGGGTACAGAGCCCGCCACCTCACTAACTCAGAAGAGAACAACTCAGACCCCACCCGCTCCACTCGCAGCCACCCACCGGCAGTAACCTGGTGAGGCTGAAGAAAGAGGCCCGTGTGGAGCCCCCAGCAGGCCCCGAGCAGGGCCGTGCCACTCGTGGTCGTGGGGAGGGTGCGGAAGCAAAGACTGTTGTGGTTCACATATGTGGGCCTCACCACCTCAACTTTTGCCCCGTCCTCTCCCCGCGTTTTTCTTAATACTGGCAAAGTGGACAGGAAGAAGAAAAGAGAATAGAAAAGGAAGACAGGAAAGAAACCAAAACCTAAAACAATGATCCTGGTGCCAGTGTCTCTGCGGCTGAGACCTGAGGACCCAGGTTCGAAGCCAGCCCCAGCAGGAAATCCCATGAGACCCTGATCTCCAGTTAATCACAGAAGAAGCCAGAAGGTTCTGCTGTGGCTCCAGGTGATAGAACACTAGTCTTGAGCAAAAAAAAAAAAAAGGAGCTCAGCTCCCAGGCCCTGAGTTCAAGTTCAGTCCCCTCCCGGAATAAAACAAAGGAAATGATTCGATCCTGAGTTGCCCGCTTCTAGAATTTTCCTGAGGCACGAAGGATCCATTTACACACCTCCGGCCGGGCCCAGCTCGCACATGCAGGTGGCTCCCGTGTGAGGAAGAAGACCAGGGCCGTCCACTCGGTGGGAGGCAAGGGTTCTGACTCTCCCGGTCTTAGGGACAGAAGTTGGGCCTTTTCACCCTGGCCCTGGCCCGCCTTGCACAAGGTGACACAGGAAAACGCACACAAGAGATCTCTGGCTGCCACCCTCAGGTTCTGCACAGGGAGAGTTTAGTGGATGTATATTGCCGGTGGCCGCCAGTGGCTTTCTCCAGCCGGGCCGGGCAGGCATCTCGGGCCAGGCTCCATGCAGGAGCGTCCTGTCCCCTCAGACCAGAGCTTGGCTGCGGGTTTCAGGGTCTTGGATCTGGCCCTCCACTGAACAGCGTTCCTCAATAGACACAGAAAAAGCCAGAAGTGACGCTGTGGCTCAAGTGGTGGAGCGCCAGCCTTGAGCAAAAGAAGCTCAGAGACCGTGCCCAGGCCCTGAATTCAAGCCCCAGGACCAATCAGAAAAACAGCAACAGCAACTGAGACCCAGATCGTCTGAAGTACAAAGAGCCTGCTCACGGCACCGAAAACCCCCCTGCTACTTGTGCTCCAGCTCGCATTGATTTGCAATGAAAGATAAATGTCTGTGGGCGTGCACGTGTAGAGTCGGTTCCCGGAATACGCTGTCCCCTGGACTTCTTTGTATAGACTGGACACAAATCATCCCTGGCTCCACTTCCTGTGCAGGTGCTGGGACTGAGGTAAACATACCCACGGCACGCGCGCAGCTCAGCGAACCACGGCGCTCACGTGGCTTCCGCTCGGAAGTTCCTGCAGACCCAGGCCATGGGATGGGTGGGAGAGAACATGATGACGTTTGGAGCCAGGGTCCCGCAGACCACACGTCCGAGTGAATTTTGGAATAGTAAGAGGATGACGGGGGCCTGGGCGGGGTGTGTGTGTGTGTGTGTGTGTGTGTGTGTGTGTGTGTGTACCAAGATGGAACATGAGAGTTGCACTTTCAGAGCCCTGGTACCACTGGCCTCTGGGTCTTGAAAAGTCCTCTTCCCCGCAGTGACCCCCCTCAAACCCGGCCTGTGAGTTGAGTCACCGCGTCCCTGACAATGGCACTGCCTCCCGAGATAGAAAGACTGGTGCTGACGGGGACAGATGGATGGAGCGTGCTCCGCCTGCAAAATCAGAATGTTGGCCAGACCGCCATGCTGCTTTGTTTAGTGGAGAGCTGCTTGGGAGAATTTCCACCAAGATCCTCCTGCTCTCTCCCGATCTCCCGAAGCTGGGAACACAGGAGAGGCTGGGGAGGCTTGAACCTACGTATGCGTGTCGGCATATGACCAGGAGTGGTGCTGTGGTTCAAGTGGTAGGGTGCTAGCTCAGGGAGAGCACCAGGCCCTGAGTTCAAGATCCAGGACTGGCAAAAAAAAGGACCCCTTGAATGCCCTCTTCAAGGCTGAGGACTAGTGGATGTGTTTAAGAGCGGGTGACACCGCGGGGGTCTTGGTGATGGTCGGATTGCTTCTTTGGCTGAGAAGCTGTCAGTTGGGGGGGTGGGGGGACAGGGAAAGAAGGTCCTGAGAGAAATGTGTCCTGAGGACGAGCACATGGGCACACGAGGACAACGACGGCGATCCAGGATTTACAAAAGACTCGTCAGCCCTCGATTCCTGTGTCTGCCGTCGAGTGGCTGAAGCTCTGTGAACTGCTGAACTTTGTGTGGTCCGACCACAGTGTGGCTTTAGGGCAAAGCTCCGAGAGCGAGTCACCCTCCCGGGAGTCTCCTTGCGCCTCTGAACCCCGGTTTGCCTTTGCACTCCTCTTTAGGGTTTTGGGGGGGTGTGGGCGCCTGTCCTGGGACATGAACTCGGGGCCTGGTCACTGTCCCTGCATGCTTGGTGCTCCAGGCTGGTCTCTACCACCTGAGCCACTGCTCCACTTCAAGCCGTATTTTTTCTCCCGGTTAATTGGAGATGAAAGAGTCTCATAGACTTTCCTGCCTGGCTGGGCTTGAACCCGTGATGCTCAGAGCTAAGCCTCCTGAGATAAAAAGGTAAAAAGGATTACAGGCATGAGCCGCCCGGCCTGGCTCCGTGTTCACATTTTAAATGTGTCACCATCGCCTTAAAATGAAGCCAATTCAGGAAGCAGCTTGTCTCTAAATGTGAGCGAGAGGAAAAAAAATAGCACGGTCTATTGTGCCTATCGAGGCTTCGACATAACCACAGATGGTGCAATTAGCACACAGCTGAGCCATGATCCCCCCTTCCTCCTCCTCCTCCTGCTCCTCCTCCTCCTCCTCCCCCTCCACACCCAGGAGCCTGGGGTGGCACCCCCTTCCAGGCTCCTTATCTGCCTTCACATTGGCTCCCTTTCCCTCTCTCATGCCAGTGACATTCTGGAGGCAGGTGGGGGGGGGAGGGTGGCACCAGAACCAGAGACAGGGCCGGGCCTGGCCAGAGGCTCTACTCATTAATTCACACCAGGAAAAAGTTTTCCAGAGTTACACTTCAGAAGGAAATTTCTGCTGGGAAAGCCTGGTCGCCGAAGAGAACAGAACCAGCCAGGGGCTGGTGGCTCACACCGATAATTCTGGCTACTCAGGAGGCTGACACCTGAAGGCCAAGGTCCGAAGCCCCAGGAAGAGAGTCTTTCTTTTGCTGGTCCTGGGACTTGAACTTTGGGCCTAGGCCCTGTCCCTGAGCTTCTTTTGCTCAAGACGGACATCTACCTCTGGAGTCACAGCACCACTTCTAGCTTTTTGAGTATTTTATTGAAGATAAGGATCTCAAGGACTTTGCTGCCCATGCCGGCATGGAACTGTGATCCTCAAGCTCCAGCCACCAGCGCCTGGCTTGTCTGTGAGATTCTTATCCCTAACCACTAAAAGGCTGGAAGTAAAGCTGTGGTTCCAGTGGTAGAGGACGAGCCTTGTGGGTCTTTACCCAGGTCCTGAGTTCAAGACTTAGGACCCCCTCCTCCATGGACACACACGGTAAACACGGAGGCACTGCTCCTTCTTTTCCTCTCTCCCAAGTGGTATAATTCATGGTGTTCCAGAATGTGCGCCCTAGAGTAAACTTGCTGGATGGTTTGTTTGCGTTATATTGGGCCAGGGGAATAAACTTTGACAGCTGGGCCCTGGGTTTCTAAGACGCTGCTGCCAAGGCACTTGACGGTCGCTCTGCTGTCTGGGCCTTCTGCTTCCTGCTCTCCCTCTGGCCTGGATGGGCGGTTTTCCACCTTGCCAGGACCTCTACCTCTAGCTCATCAGGAATTCTGCCTGTAGGTCATGAGGAATTCTAGCTGTGGGTCCTCAGAAATTCTATCTGTGGGTCATTGGATTTCTGTCTGTAGGTCATCAGGATTTCTGTCTGTAGGTCCTCAGGACTTCTGTCTGTAGGTCCTCAGGACTTCTGTCTGTAGGTCCTCAGGACTTCTGCCTGTAGGTGGTCAGGAATTCTATCTGTGGGTGATCAGGAATTCTACCTGTAGGTGGTCAGGACTTCTGCCTGTAGGTGCTCAGGAATTCTATCTGTGGGTGATCAGGAATTCTACCTACAGGTGGTCAGGAATTCTATCTGTAGGTGGTCAGGAATTCTACCTGTAGGTGGTCAGGAATTCTACCTGTAGGGGGTCAGGAATTCTACATGTAGGTGGTCAGGAATTCTATCTGTAGGTGGTCAGGACTTCTGCCTGTAGGTCATCAGGAATTCTACCTACAGGTGGTCAGGAATTCTATCTGTAGGTGGTCAGGAATTCTACCTGTAGGTGGTCAGGAATTCTACCTATAGGTGGTCAGGAATTCTACCTACAGGTGGTCAGGAATTCTATCTGTAGGTGATCAGGAATTCTATCTGTAGGTGGTCAGGAATTCTGCCTGTAGGTGGTCAGGAATTCTGCCTGTAGGTGGTCAGGAATTCTATCTTTAGGTGGTCAGGAATTCTGCCTGTAGGTGGTCAGGAATTCTATCTGTAGGTGGTCAGGAATTCTATCTGTAGGTGGTCAGGAATTCTACCTGTAGGTGGTCAGGAATTCTATCTGTAGGTGGTCAGGAATTCTACCTGTAGGTGGTCAGGAATTCTATCTGTAGGTGGTCAGGAATTCTGCCTGTAGGTGGTCAGGAATTCTACCTGTAGGGGGTCAGGAATTCTACCTGTAGGTGGTCAGGAATTCTATCTGTAGGTGGTCAGGACTTCTGCCTGTAGGTCATCAGGAATTCTACCTATAGGTGGTCAGGAATTCTACCTATAGGTGGTCAGGAATTCTACCTACAGGTGGTCAGGACTTCTATCTGTAGGTGGTCAGGAATTCTATCTGTGGGTGATCAGGAATTCTACCTGTAGGTGGTCAGGAATTCTATCTGTAGGTGGTCAGGAATTCTACCTGTAGGTGGTCAGGAATTCTGCCTGTAGGTGGTCAAGAATTCTATCTGTAGGTGGTCAGGAATTCTACCTGTAGGTGGTCAGGAATTCTACCTGTAGGTGGTCAGGAATTCTATCTGTAGGTGGTCAGGAATTCTACCTGTAGGTGGTCAGGAATTCTATCTGTAGGTGGTCAGGAATTCTACCTGTAGGTGGTCAGGAATTCTGCCTGTAGGTGGTCAAGAATTCTATCTGTAGGTGGTCAGGAATTCTGCCTGTAGGTGGTCAGGAATTCTATCTGTAGGTGGTCAGGAATTCTGCCTATAGGTGGTCAGGAATTCTACCTGTAGGTGGTCAGGAATTCTATCTGTAGGTGGTCAGGAATTCTACCTGTAGGTGGTCAGGAATTCTACCTGTAGGTGGTCAGGAATTCTATCTGTAGGTGGTCAGGAATTCTGCCTGTAGGTGGTCAGGAATTCTATCTGTAGGTGGTCAGGACTTCTGCCTGTAGGTCATCAGGAATTCTACCTACAGGTGGTCAGGAATTCTATCTGTAGGTGATCAGGAATTCTACCTGTAGGTGGTCAGGAATTCTGCCTGTAGGTGGTCAGGAATTCTATCTGTAGGTGGTCAGGAATTCTGCCTATAGGTGGTCAGGAATTCTACCTGTAGGTGGTCAGGAATTCTATCTGTAGGTGGTCAGGAATTCTACCTGTAGGTGGTCAGGAATTCTACCTGTAGGTGGTCAGGAATTCTATCTGTAGGTGGTCAGGAATTCTGCCTGTAGGTGGTCAGGAATTCTACCTGTAGGTGGTCAGGAATTCTACCTGTAGGTGGTCAGGAATTCTATCTGTAGGTGGTCAGGACTTCTGCCTGTAGGTCATCAGGAATTCTACCTACAGGTGGTCAGGAATTCTATCTGTAGGTGGTCAGGAATTCTACCTGTAGGTGGTCAGGAATTCTACCTATAGGTGGTCAGGAATTCTACCTATAGGTGGTCAGGAATTCTGCCTGTAGGTGGTCAGGAATTCTATCTGTAGGTGGTCAGGAATTCTACTTGTAGGTGGTCAGGAATTCTACTTGTAGGTGGTCAGGAATTCTACCTGTAGGTGGTCAGGAATTCTATCTGTAGGTGGTCAGGAATTCTGCCTGTAGGTGGTCAGGAATTCTATCTGTAGGTGGTCAGGAATTCTACCTGTAGGTGGTCAGGAATTCTACCTGTAGGTGGTCAGGAATTCTATCTGTAGGTGGTCAGGAATTCTGCCTGTAGGTGGTCAGGAATTCTGCCTGTAGGTGGTCAGGAATTCTACCTGTAGGTGGTCAGGAATTCTACCTGTAGGTGGTCAGGAATTCTATCTGTAGGTGGTCAGGAATTCTACCTGTAGGTGGTCAGGAATTCTATCTGTAGGTGGTCAGGAATTCTACCTGTAGGTGGTCAGGAATTCTGCCTGTAGGTGGTCAAGAATTCTATCTGTAGGTGGTCAGGAATTCTGCCTGTAGGTGGTCAGGAATTCTATCTGTAGGTGGTCAGGAATTCTGCCTATAGGTGGTCAGGAATTCTACCTGTAGGTGGTCAGGAATTCTATCTGTAGGTGGTCAGGAATTCTACCTGTAGGTGGTCAGGAATTCTACCTGTAGGTGGTCAGGAATTCTATCTGTAGGTGGTCAGGAATTCTGCCTGTAGGTGGTCAGGAATTCTATCTGTAGGTGGTCAGGACTTCTGCCTGTAGGTCATCAGGAATTCTACCTACAGGTGGTCAGGAATTCTATCTGTAGGTGATCAGGAATTCTACCTGTAGGTGGTCAGGAATTCTGCCTGTAGGTGGTCAGGAATTCTATCTGTAGGTGGTCAGGAATTCTGCCTATAGGTGGTCAGGAATTCTACCTGTAGGTGGTCAGGAATTCTATCTGTAGGTGGTCAGGAATTCTACCTGTAGGTGGTCAGGAATTCTACCTGTAGGTGGTCAGGAATTCTATCTGTAGGTGGTCAGGAATTCTGCCTGTAGGTGGTCAGGAATTCTACCTGTAGGTGGTCAGGAATTCTACCTGTAGGTGGTCAGGAATTCTATCTGTAGGTGGTCAGGACTTCTGCCTGTAGGTCATCAGGAATTCTACCTACAGGTGGTCAGGAATTCTATCTGTAGGTGGTCAGGAATTCTACCTGTAGGTGGTCAGGAATTCTACCTATAGGTGGTCAGGAATTCTACCTATAGGTGGTCAGGAATTCTGCCTGTAGGTGGTCAGGAATTCTATCTGTAGGTGGTCAGGAATTCTACTTGTAGGTGGTCAGGAATTCTACTTGTAGGTGGTCAGGAATTCTACCTGTAGGTGGTCAGGAATTCTATCTGTAGGTGGTCAGGAATTCTGCCTGTAGGTGGTCAGGAATTCTATCTGTAGGTGGTCAGGAATTCTACCTGTAGGTGGTCAGGAATTCTACCTGTAGGTGGTCAGGAATTCTATCTGTAGGTGGTCAGGAATTCTGCCTGTAGGTGGTCAGGAATTCTATCTGTAGGTGGTCAGGAATTCTACCTGTAGGTGGTCAGGAATTCTATCTGTAGGTGGTCAGGAATTCTGCCTGTAGGTGGTCAGGAATTCTACCTGTAGGTGGTCAGGAATTCTGCCTGTAGGTGGTCAGGAATTCTATCTTTAGGTGGTCAGGAATTCTGCCTGTAGGTGGTCAGGAATTCTATCTGTAGGTGGTCAGGAATTCTACTTGTAGGTGGTCAGGAATTCTACTTGTAGGTGGTCAGGAATTCTACCTGTAGGTGGTCAGGAATTCTATCTGTAGGTGGTCAGGAATTCTGCCTGTAGGTGGTCAGGAATTCTATCTGTAGGTGGTCAGGAATTCTATCTGTGGGTGATCAGGAATTCTACCTACAGGTGGTCAGGAATTCTATCTGTAGGTGGTCAGGAATTCTATCTGTAGGTGGTCAGGACTTCTATCTGTAGGTGGTCAGGAATTCTGCCTGTAGGTGGTCAGGACTTCTGCCTGTAGGTCATCAGGAATTCTACCTACAGGTGGTCAGGAATTCTATCTGTAGGTGGTCAGGAATTCTATCTGTAGGTGGTCAGGAATTCTGCCTGTAGGGGGTCAGGAATTCTACCTGTAGGGGGTCAGGAATTCTACCTGTAGGTGGTCAGGAATTCTACCTGTAGGTGGTCAGGAATTCTATCTGTAGGTGGTCAGGAATTCTACCTGTAGGTGGTCAGGAATTCTATCTGTAGGTGATCAGGAATTCTACCTGTAGGTGGTCAGGAATTCTGCCTGTAGGTGGTCAGGAATTCTATCTGTAGGTGGTCAGGAATTCTGCCTGTAGGTGGTCAGGAATTCTATCTGTAGGTGGTCAGGAATTCTGCCTGTAGGGGGTCAGGAATTCTACCTGTAGGGGGTCAGGAATTCTATCTGTAGGTGATCAGGAATTCTATCTGTAGGTGGTCAGGAATTCTACCTGTAGGTGGTCAGGAATTCTATCTGTAGGTGATCAGGAATTCTACCTGTAGGTGGTCAGGAATTCTGCCTGTAGGTGGTCAGGAATTCTATCTGTAGGTGGTCAGGAATTCTACCTGTAGGTGGTCAGGAATTCTACCTGTAGGTGGTCAGGAATTCTATCTGTAGGTGGTCAGGAATTCTGCCTGTAGGTGGTCAGGACTTCTGCCTGTAGGTCATCAGGAATTCTACCTACAGGTGGTCAGGAATTCTATCTGTAGGTGGTCAGGAATTCTATCTGTAGGTGGTCAGGAATTCTATCTGTAGGTGATCAGGAATTCTACCTGTAGGTGGTCAGGAATTCTGCCTGTAGGTGGTCAGGAATTCTATCTGTAGGTGGTCAGGAATTCTGCCTGTAGGTGGTCAGGAATTCTATCTGTGGGTGATCAGGAATTCTACCTACAGGTGGTCAGGAATTCTATCTGTAGGTGGTCAGGAATTCTATCTGTAGGTGGTCAGGACTTCTATCTGTAGGTGGTCAGGAATTCTGCCTGTAGGTGGTCAGGACTTCTGCCTGTAGGTCATCAGGAATTCTACCTACAGGTGGTCAGGAATTCTATCTGTAGGTGGTCAGGAATTCTATCTGTAGGTGGTCAGGAATTCTGCCTGTAGGGGGTCAGGAATTCTACCTGTAGGGGGTCAGGAATTCTACCTGTAGGTGGTCAGGAATTCTACCTGTAGGTGGTCAGGAATTCTATCTGTAGGTGGTCAGGAATTCTACCTGTAGGTGGTCAGGAATTCTATCTGTAGGTGATCAGGAATTCTACCTGTAGGTGGTCAGGAATTCTGCCTGTAGGTGGTCAGGAATTCTATCTGTAGGTGGTCAGGAATTCTGCCTGTAGGTGGTCAGGAATTCTATCTGTAGGTGGTCAGGAATTCTGCCTGTAGGGGGTCAGGAATTCTACCTGTAGGGGGTCAGGAATTCTATCTGTAGGTGATCAGGAATTCTATCTGTAGGTGGTCAGGAATTCTACCTGTAGGTGGTCAGGAATTCTATCTGTAGGTGATCAGGAATTCTACCTGTAGGTGGTCAGGAATTCTGCCTGTAGGTGGTCAGGAATTCTATCTGTAGGTGGTCAGGAATTCTACCTGTAGGTGGTCAGGAATTCTACCTGTAGGTGGTCAGGAATTCTATCTGTAGGTGGTCAGGAATTCTGCCTGTAGGTGGTCAGGACTTCTGCCTGTAGGTCATCAGGAATTCTACCTACAGGTGGTCAGGAATTCTATCTGTAGGTGGTCAGGAATTCTATCTGTAGGTGGTCAGGAATTCTATCTGTAGGTGATCAGGAATTCTACCTGTAGGTGGTCAGGAATTCTACCTGTAGGTGGTCAGGAATTCTATCTGTAGGTGGTCAGGAATTCTGCCTGTAGGTGGTCAGGACTTCTGCCTGTAGGTCATCAGGAATTCTACCTGTAGGTGGTCAGGAATTCTACCTGTAGGTGGTCAGGAATTCTATCTGTAGGTGGTCAGGAATTCTGCCTGTAGGTGGTCAGGAATTCTATCTGTAGGTGGTCAGGAATTCTACCTGTAGGTGGTCAGGAATTCTATCTGTAGGTGGTCAGGAATTCTGCCTGTAGGTGGTCAGGAATTCTACCTGTAGGTGGTCAGGAATTCTGCCTGTAGGTGGTCAGGAATTCTATCTTTAGGTGGTCAGGAATTCTGCCTGTAGGTGGTCAGGAATTCTATCTGTAGGTGGTCAGGAATTCTACTTGTAGGTGGTCAGGAATTCTACTTGTAGGTGGTCAGGAATTCTACCTGTAGGTGGTCAGGAATTCTATCTGTAGGTGGTCAGGAATTCTGCCTGTAGGTGGTCAGGAATTCTATCTGTAGGTGGTCAGGAATTCTATCTGTGGGTGATCAGGAATTCTACCTACAGGTGGTCAGGAATTCTATCTGTAGGTGGTCAGGAATTCTATCTGTAGGTGGTCAGGACTTCTATCTGTAGGTGGTCAGGAATTCTGCCTGTAGGTGGTCAGGACTTCTGCCTGTAGGTCATCAGGAATTCTACCTACAGGTGGTCAGGAATTCTATCTGTAGGTGGTCAGGAATTCTATCTGTAGGTGGTCAGGAATTCTGCCTGTAGGGGGTCAGGAATTCTACCTGTAGGGGGTCAGGAATTCTACCTGTAGGTGGTCAGGAATTCTACCTGTAGGTGGTCAGGAATTCTATCTGTAGGTGGTCAGGAATTCTACCTGTAGGTGGTCAGGAATTCTATCTGTAGGTGATCAGGAATTCTACCTGTAGGTGGTCAGGAATTCTGCCTGTAGGTGGTCAGGAATTCTATCTGTAGGTGGTCAGGAATTCTGCCTGTAGGTGGTCAGGAATTCTATCTGTAGGTGGTCAGGAATTCTGCCTGTAGGGGGTCAGGAATTCTACCTGTAGGGGGTCAGGAATTCTATCTGTAGGTGATCAGGAATTCTATCTGTAGGTGGTCAGGAATTCTACCTGTAGGTGGTCAGGAATTCTATCTGTAGGTGATCAGGAATTCTACCTGTAGGTGGTCAGGAATTCTGCCTGTAGGTGGTCAGGAATTCTATCTGTAGGTGGTCAGGAATTCTACCTGTAGGTGGTCAGGAATTCTACCTGTAGGTGGTCAGGAATTCTATCTGTAGGTGGTCAGGAATTCTGCCTGTAGGTGGTCAGGACTTCTGCCTGTAGGTCATCAGGAATTCTACCTACAGGTGGTCAGGAATTCTATCTGTAGGTGGTCAGGAATTCTATCTGTAGGTGGTCAGGAATTCTACCTACAGGTGGTCAGGAATTCTATCTGTAGGTGATCAGGAATTCTACCTGTAGGTGGTCAGGAATTCTGCCTGTAGGTGGTCAGGAATTCTATCTGTAGGTGGTCAGGAATTCTACCTGTAGGTGGTCAGGAATTCTATCTGTAGGTGGTCAGGAATTCTGCCTGTAAGTGGTCAGGAATTCTACCTGTAGGTGGTCAGGAATTCTACCTGTAGGTGGTCAGGAATTCTATCTGTACGTGGTCAGGACTTCTGCCTGTAGGTCATCAGGAATTCTACCTACAGGTGGTCAGGAATTCTATCTGTAGGTGGTCAGGAATTCTACCTGTAGGTGGTCAGGAATTCTATCTGTAGGTGATCAGGAATTCTACCTGTAGGTGGTCAGGAATTCTGCCTGTAGGTGGTCAGGAATTCTATCTGTAGGTGGTCAGGAATTCTGCCTGTAGGTGGTCAGGAATTCTATCTGTAGGTGATCAGGAATTCTATCTGTAGGTGGTCAGGAATTCTACCTGTAGGTGGTCAGGAATTCTATCTGTAGGTGATCAGGAATTCTATCTGTAGGTGATCAGGAATTCTACCTGTAGGTGGTCAGGAATTCTGCCTGTAGGTGGTCAGGAATTCTATCTGTAGGTGGTCAGGAATTCTGCCTGTAGGTGGTCAGGAATTCTATCTGTAGGTGGTCAGGAATTCTGCCTGTAGGTGGTCAGGAATTCTGCCTGTAGGTGGTCAGGAATTCTATCTTTAGGTGGTCAGGAATTCTGCCTGTAGGTGGTCAGGAATTCTATCTGTAGGTGATCAGGAATTCTACCTGTAGGTGGTCAGGAATTCTACCTGTAGGTGGTCAGGAATTCTGCCTGTAGGTGGTCAGGAATTCTATCTGTACATGGTCAGGACTTCTGCCTGTAGGTCATCAGGAATTCTACCTACAGGTGGTCAGGAATTCTATCTGTAGGTGGTCAGGAATTCTACCTGTAGGTGGTCAGGAATTCTATCTGTAGGTGATCAGGAATTCTACCTGTAGGTGGTCAGGAATTCTGCCTGTAGGTGGTCAGGAATTCTATCTGTAGGTGGTCAGGAATTCTGCCTGTAGGTGGTCAGGAATTCTATCTGTAGGTGATCAGGAATTCTATCTGTAGGTGGTCAGGAATTCTACCTGTAGGTGGTCAGGAATTCTATCTGTAGGTGATCAGGAATTCTATCTGTAGGTGATCAGGAATTCTACCTGTAGGTGGTCAGGAATTCTGCCTGTAGGTGGTCAGGAATTCTATCTGTAGGTGGTCAGGAATTCTGCCTGTAGGTGGTCAGGAATTCTATCTGTAGGTGGTCAGGAATTCTGCCTGTAGGTGGTCAGGAATTCTATCTTTAGGTGGTCAGGAATTCTGCCTGTAGGTGGTCAGGAATTCTATCTGTAGGTGGTCAGGAATTCTGCCTGTAGGTGGTCAGGAATTATATCTGTGGGTGATCAGGAATTCTACCTGTAAGTGGTCAGGACTTCTACCTATAGGTGGTCAGGAATTCTATCTGTAGGTGGTCAGGACTTCTGCCTGTAGGTGGTCAGGACTTCTATCTGTAGGTGGTCAGGAATTCTATCTGTGGGTGATCAGGAATTCTACCTGTGGGTGGTCAGGAATTCTGCCTGTAGGTGGTCAGGAATTCTACTTGTAGGTGGTCAGGAATTCTACCTGTAGGTGGTCAGGACTTCTGCTTGTAGGTCATCAGGACTTCCACCTGTAGGTCATCAGGAATTCTACCTGTAGGTCGTCAGGAATTCTATCTGTAGGTCCTCAGGACTTCTGCCTGTAAGTGGTCAGGAATTCTACCTGTAGGTGGTCAGGAATTCTACTTGTAGGTGGTCAGGACTTCCGCCTGTAGGTGGTCAGGATTTCTATCTGTACATTATCAGGACTTCTACCTGTAGGTCATCAGGAATTCTATCTGTAGGTGGTCAGGACTTCCGCCTGTAGGTGGTCAGGACTTCTGCCTGTAGGTCCTTAGGACTTCTGACTGTACATTATTAGGACTTCTGCCTGTAGGTGGTCAGGAATTCTGCCTGTAGGTGGTCAGGAATTCTATCTGTAGGTGGTCAGGAATTCTATCTGTAGGTCGTCAGGAATTCTATCTGTAGGTGGTCAGGACTTCTGCCTGTAGGTGGTCAGGAATTCTATCTGTAGGTGGTCAGGACTTCTATCTGTAGGTCGTCAGGAATTCTATCTGTAGGTCGTCAGGAATTCTGCCTGTAGGTGGTCAGGAATTCTATCTGTAGGTGGTCAGGAATTCTACCTGTAGGTGGTCAGGAATTCTATCTGTAGGTGGTCAGGAATTCTACCTGTAGGTGGTCAGGAATTCTATCTGTAGGTGGTCAGGAATTCTATCTGTAGGTGGTCAGGACTTCTGCCTGTAGGTGGTCAGGAATTCTACCTGTAGGTGGTCAGGACTTCTGCCTGTAGGTCATCAGGAATTCTACCTACAGGTGGTCAGGAATTCTATCTGTAGGTGGTCAGGAATTCTACCTACAGGTGGTCAGGACTTCTGCCTGTAGGTGGTCAGGACTTCTGCCTGTAGGTCGTCAGGAATTCTACCTGTAGGTGGTCAGGACTTCTATCTGTAGGTGGTCAGGACTTCTGCCTGTAGGTCGTCAGGAATTCTACCTGTAGGGGGTCAGGAATTCTACTTGTAGGTGGTCAGGAATTCTACCTGTGGTTCCTCAGAACGTCTGCCTGTCAGGTTGCCAGGACGTCCACCTGCAGCTGAGGAAGGGCAGACAAGACATGAAGTCCTGTGGTGTAAAGGTCTGCCAGGGTGCAGTCAGAGGGGTTCTGAATGCCCCATTTGGTGGAGTTTGCCGGCAGCTCTTGGTGAAGATGGACCTGCAGGATGCGGGCGAGGGTCCCCACCAGCCCGGACCCCAGCCAGACCTGTGAGCCGGTTCAGTCACCAAGGGACCCGGAGCCCACAGGACTGGACTGACAGATCCCTTACATGGGCCTGGGGGGACAGGGGATAATTGGGGATGAACCTGGGTCAGTTCGGTGACAGCGTGATTAGGGTAGGTTCTGGAACCACAGCATTTGAGAGGAGTTCAAGGGACAGCCTTTGGAGAAGTAAATTGCAATCATCCCTTCAGTCTTACAACGCACTGCGTGAAAGGGATGAGGTGATTCTGAGGGTTTCTGACAGGAGCGGAATACCAAGCACCAGGTGGACCCTCCCCAGCCCGCAGGCCACGGTAGATCCGCCGTGCGTTGGAAGGGAGGTGTTCAACTCTGCTGTGCTCCGAACTTGAAAAATGAGTGTGGTCCAGCCTATCTTGGGGTTTGGTGTGCGCGTGCGTGTGTGTGTGTGCGTGTGTGTGTGTGTACACCGGTCCTTGGACTTAAACTCAGGACCTGAATGCCGCCCCTGAGCTTTTCCGCTCAGGCTGGTGCTCTACCCCTTGAGTCACACTTTCGCTTCCGGCTTTTTGCTAGTTCACTGGAGGAAGGAGGCTCACGGGCTTTTCTGCCTGGACTGATTTGGAGCCACGACCCTCAGCTCTCAGCCCCCCCCCCCCCCCCGCGCCTGGCTCACGAATGGTTTTTCCGTAGTCCTCTCGATGCTCCTTGCTCCCTGCCATCTTCCTTGTCTTCCGCTGAGCTCGGCCGCCTCCAGGCTGTCCTCCGTCCCTGCTTGCTTTCCCCTGGGACACGCCACCGCCACCCGGCCACAATGGCTTGAATCCCCCCGGTGTCTCTTCTAGCCCAGGAGTCCTTTAACTTGCCTCTAGCCGAGCAGTCTTACTCTTCTCAACAACTGGAAATTAATTAGAAAATGAATTGGATCGCTTGTCTGCCCTATTGGAAAACTTTCCTTAGATACTTATTTATAGAGATGAGGGCGGCACGGCCATGCCAGGCGTGTGCCTGGCTGCCTGCATGCCGCCCCGGCCTGCACACACCTCCCTCACCCCCGCCCCCTTTGCCCCTGCACCCCACTCTGCTGCTCCCCCACATCCCTGCACCCCAGCGCTGTCTGCTCCCTATCCGTTCTTTGTGGCTCAGCCAAGATGGCGCCCCCTCACAAAGTCCCACGCCACGAGTTCCTTCCCTTCTGCTTCTTGTGCTTCCTGCGGCGTTGATGGCCTGACTGGATTCCTGGGACATGGGGTGGGAGCAGGGGAGATGGGGAGGGAGGGCAGGGAGAAAAGGAAGGAGAGAGGGGGAGGGAAGGAAGAGAGAAGGAGGGCAGAAGGCAGAGGAAGGATAAGAGAGGAGGTGGGAGAGGGAGGGAGGAGAAGGGAGGGAAAGGAAGGGAGGGAGGGAGTCAGGGAAGGACAGAAAAGGGGGGGGGGCGGAAGGGGAGGAGCGGGGCCTCTTTCTCCCAGGCTCCCAGGGCCCCAGCTCAGTCTGTGTCAGATGTTACCTGCGGGTGAGGGCACCCCAGTGGCCTGCCATCCTCTGCTCTCTGCACGTGCTGTGCTTTCTATGGCTGAGGTCCACAGAGTTCCACGGAGCAAAGCCATGGACGAGGACCGGGCGTCTCGGTCCGTGTCCCCGCCCCAGCCCCACGCACCCCTGTCCTGGCTCCGGACCCTGGCCCGCCTCGGGAGGGGGGGAGTGTGTCGGGAGGGGACCCCGGAGCCGAGTGGGGACATCGGCCGTGTGCCTCTGCGTGGGGACCCGCGTCAGGAACGGGCCACGGAGGCTGTCCACGCGGGAGGCCTCTGCACGTCCAGGCCACATGAACACCCGTGTTAGTTCTCTATGTGCAAAGGGCTGAAAGGACGTTGTGAGCAGTTCACCAGTGGACACAGGGATCCGCCCCCCGACACACACACCCGGATTCCCTCAGATTCACTCAGGGCCTCGCGGACCCCCGACCACCCCAAGGCCCTGCACGGCTGCTGTGGGAGTCGTTGAGCAGCCGGACGCCGGGTGCTAGGGGCTGGGTGCTTCTGGCTCAGACTGGGGCTTCACGTCAGGGAAAGGAATGGGGAGCGCGTTACGCCCTCCGGGAGAGAGGCCCTCTCCCCGCCGACACCAACACCCACTTTCCTTGGATCCTGACTTATTCTGGCAGTTCTCCGTGTGCCCAGGGTGGTTGCCATGGAAACAGCACCCAGCCTGCGGCAGCCCAGAATTCCATCCACTCCATCTCTCCGTCTCTGTTCAGCAAGGGCTAGCGCCCCCTCTCCCTCCTCCCCGCTCCCCCTCATCAAGCATGGCATTTCTCCAAGCTCCTTCTCTACCTCTCCCTCAATTACATGAAATAGGTGGGGTTTTTAGCCTTAACGCCCTGTCATCGGCCAGCCTGGTCGTGACTGGGGGGGGCGGGGAGAGGGAAGTGGACGTCAATGCCAGCTCCCTTGCTTCTGCGAGGTTGCCCAGGGTTTGCGGGAAGTCAGGTTAACTCCAGCGCGCACACATGCCCGGGGGTTAAGTCCTCACGGGGGTCTTTGCTGGTTCCCCCCCCCAGGCTCCGTCCCTCTGTCCGTCCGTCCACGTCCAGGCGCTGTCTGCCAAGTGCAGTGGGAACGGCTTCTCCCCCATGCCAGTGAGCGCTGAGGAGCACTCCCTGCTGCTGCCCCTGCTTGTGCGGCCCTCCAGGACTGGGCCGGGTGTGGGGCGGTCACGTGAGGACGGTGGGGAGGGCGGGGAGGGGGCCGTTCCCCTCCCCCCACCAGAGGAAACAAATACCCACCGGACCCCTCTGTATCTCCTGGCTTCCTCCTGGAAAAGTGCGTTGGAAGCAGAGTGACTTCCACTGCTTGTTCCCAAATGAAAGACTTACCTTGGTAGAGAACACAGAAGCGTCAATAAATGCAGCGTGCGCATGTGTTTATTATGCATAGATGTCGTATACATAGTCACCATGAGTATGTAACACCTATACAAAGTCCCCGTCTCTGTCTACACCCGTATCTGTATCTGTCTTGTATATGTGGATGTGCTGGGGCTTGAACTCTGTACCTTGCTCTTTCTCTTACTTGGCTTTTATATGCACAGCTGGCGCTGTACCACTCGACCACAGCTCCACTTGTGGAGTCTTGTGGACTTTCCCATCAGTGTTGGCTTTGAACCACGATCCTCGGATCCCAACCTCCTGAGTAACTAGAATACGGGCACGAATCACTGGCGCCTGGCTTAATGTTGTATTCCGAGTCCACAGAGAAACGTGGACATTCTGCGCCAAACCAAGATAAACCTCCCACCCCCCCCTTAAAAAAAAACAAAAGACGGGCCAGGAGTTTGGCCTAGTGGTAGAGTGCTTGCCTAGCATGCACAAAGACCCGGGTTCAATTCCTCCGTACCACATACATAGAAAAAATCCGGGAGTGGTGCTGAGGCTCAAGTGGTAGAGCTCTAGCCTTGAGAAAGTCCAAGGACAGTGCTCAGGCCCTGAGCCCAAGCCCAGGACTGGCAAAAAAAAAAAAAAAAGACCTTGAGAGAACCAAATAAAATATTCTAGTTCTTGTTTTCTGCCTTTAACAGGGATTCCTAGAGTATAGCCCTAGACTTTCTAAAAAACAAAACTTCTTCCCAAGTGTGATCTGAGATTTAACTCTCCTGTAAGTCCAGGCAGGCCTGCCACTTAGATCCACGGGTCATCTGTTTTCCTGTAAGACAACTTAATTCCATGTCTTCACCTTTTGGGGGGCTAATGCCTGTGACAGATGACAGACAGAGAGCGCCCAGAGGTCAGAGCTGTGTTGTTCTGCGAGCGGGTGTTGCCGGCCACGGGGTGTGCGAAGGACGGAGCGCGGTGGGTGGAATACCGGGTGATCTAAGTCACGATAATGACGTCTGGTTTGGAAGCCTTCAGGTCTGGGTTTGGATTTTAGTTCTGCTGTGCTGGAAGTCGGCGACCCTCTCCGCTCTTGTGCCCCGGTTGGCAGTGTTATTCACAGAGGAGGGCACAGTGGCCTCGCAATCAGCCAGAAGCTCCCTGGCATCGGCTCCCAGGGTGGATAACCCCGGGGGAGGGGGACTTCATGTGGCTATAGCTGTTGCATAATCTTCATCCCATCCATTCTGTTTTCTCTTACAGCACTTCTGTGAGCACTTAAAATAATGTAAAACACCCAGAACAGAGCTCAGCCCATGTGAGTGAGTGAGAGCGTGGTTGCAGGTCGTCTTCTTCTTCTTCTTCTGATTATCATTATTATCATTATTATTATTATTATTATTATTATTATTACACAGACAGCGATGAACTGTGATTTCCAAGCAGTTTCACTGATGTGTCAGTAAAGCCGTGGGCCTCGTTTGCCTTGGGGAGACAGAACTGGGGAAGGGGCGAGCGTGGATCCGCGCATTTTGTGGATAATCTAATGCATTGTTGACTCTTTCACAGATTGGTTCTGGGAGGGGCACGCTTGTTTCCTCTCCTTTCATTCATGTGTTACAGATGACACCATGGCAGAAAGGGAGACATCCAGCTGCACCAGAGTTCTAAGTGCATAGAGCTGGCGTGGTTAAGTTTGACTCCATAGCAAAACATTATGATAGCACAGTCCAGAAATACTGGACCGAAGGCGTCAGGGAGGCGGGGAGGGCCCTGCCCGAGTGGTCGATGACACTGTGGCTGCAGGTGAGAACTCAGGGAGAAGCCTGGCCTCCAGATGGAGTGCTTGACGGCCTCAAGCCAGGGAAGGTCCAGTTTAAATGAGCGGAGGGCCAGAGAGGGCTGGCCTGAGATCTGTCATCTTCCACACGTAGACGGGACGGGAGTCACAAGTGCCCACTTTTGGAAGCTGTGTAATGTCACACGAGTGGTGACGGAAGAAACACTCCTGGTCCTGGTATGGTGGCTTGGCTCTGATTATGGGTGACGCTGGGAAGTCTCAGTGGAAAGGCAGAGGCGGAAGCCAGGATCGCCGGGGCAAAGAGTGGCGTTGGGTAGGAAAAGAGAGCCGGCCCGGGTCAGTTATTCTTTTTGAGCACTAAGAAGGGGTAGAAATGGAATTATTCTTCAGAGGGGTTAAAAAAAAAGAATCTCTGTGACTGGCCCTGATCAACAAAGAGTTAATGGTATAAAATACAGTCATTTCAGAAGTATCAAAGAGCCAGTTTCCATGGAAACATCAACCTAGAGAAGGAGGGAAAGAGCCAGGCCCCTACCAATCAGAAACCAGTCCAGAACTAGCCCCCAGATCCCCTGACCAGTCAGAAACCAGTCCAGCGCTAGCCCTTGACTCTGACCAATCAGAAGCCAGCCCAGCACTAGCTCACAGGATCCCCTGACCAATCGGAAAACAGCCCAGCGCTAGCCCTTGGCATACCCTTCCTTTATCGTCTTCCTTCCCCGGGCCGTGAGTGTCCTCAGGGAATCTCTATAGAGGAATTCTGCTAATTAATTACTTACTAGAACTGCCTTTTCCCACCAGGGACAATTCCCAGTGTCTGTGCCTTTTCCCTGTGACTGAAGCCACCACTCACTACAAAGTCATTCATCCCTTTCCCCCCACACACACACTTAGGAAGGTTTTGTGACATTTAGCATGCTGTACCTTCCAAGAGAAACAGAGTCGGGCGGATTGTGTACGCTGTGCTGATGAAGTAAGAGCAGGCCGGGGTCTGTGGAGAAGTTGGGGAGATGTATAAATACGAAGGTGTCCTGGGTAAGAAACCAACCTCCTGAGGGTTAGCCACTCGCGGGGGTGGGAGAAAAATGTCACCACCGACTGGCAGCATTTTGAGAAAGCAGAAGGTGGAAGAGAGGAGGCAAAACGCCTCGATCCTTTCCTTCGGGGTTGTCCGGGGCTCCGGGTTTCCCGCCAAGGTGTATACACGTGCGAGATTTCTCCTGCTGTGACTGAGCGTTCACAGGTGGGAGGGGTCTGGGCAGGGCCGAATGTTCTGGAGACATCTCTGCCGGTTGCTCCTTGGCCGGTGGTGTCTTGCCAGCCCGGGAGCAAACACGAACGCTGGGCAGAGAAGCTTTTCCCTTGGGGTTACCCTAGGCACAGAGACGGCGCAGTGTCCTGCCCAGCAAGCGACCCACTGCCTGCACTGCCTTGCACATGGTATGCCACGCTTTCCCTCATTGGCCGGCGCTCCACCGGCTGAACCACGCCTCCAACAAGGAGTCTTTCCTCTTCCACCCTCTGCCCGGGCTGGCTTTGAACCCCGATCCTCAGTTCTCAGCCACTGGCACCCAGCTTAACTTCTCTTTCTTTTTTTTTTAACAATGAAGAATCTAACGACTGTACTTAAAAACCAATACGAGGAATGGACACTGCTTTGTATAACTGCTCAGTGATAATGAGTACCCAGGGAGTAGTGGAGGGAGCGGAGCACGTGAGTTCTGAAACAAAGAGCACACAGCCTGGGCGTGCGTGTGTGTGTGTGTGTGTGTGTGCGTGTGTGTGTGCATGTGTGTGCGTGTGTGTGTGTGCATGTGTGTGTGCGTGTGTGTGTGCATGTGTGTGTGCATGTGTGTGTGCATGTGTGTGTGTGTGTGCGCGCGCACACGCGTGTGTTAGTTCCACTCTCTGTAGCTGGTCCCCTCTTCACTTAACTCGCTCTGTCTTTCCTCGGGTGTCTGTCCTGTGCCCCTCACCCCTGAACCTTGGGGGTGCAGTCCAACCTTCCCCCCTCCTCTGTGTGTAAGGAGCCTCACCAGTGGGCTTGACCCCACATAGGCCTGGGGAGGGGGTTCCAGAACCTTCCCTCTTCCCCAGCCAGGGGCTGTCATCACCAGACTCCCCAGTGGGAGATGCCAGTGGGGAGACAAAGGCAGGGCCACCCAGGGTTCTCTGCTGACTGGGCAGCTTTCTGGAGGAGCGAGAAGTCTCTGCCTTCTTAGGTCTGCCAAGGTCAGTTTGTTGGGTGAGTCTCAAAAACAAAAACAACCCCAAAGCCCAAATCCTCCATTTTCTCTCATTTCCAATCAAACTAATTCAAGCCATTCACTCACGAGGCAGAGCACAAGTAATAACTCTCAGGGGGAAAGAAAGGAAAGACTTTTCCTTTGTAAAAAAAAAAAAAAAATGGTGAATCAACATGTCACCGCCAGCTGCTTGAGTCCCAGTTCCAGCCGGACACCACTAACTACTCGGGAGGCTAAGATCTGAGGACCGAGGTTCAAAGCCAGCCCAGGCAGGAAAACCCATCAGATCCTTCAGTGTACCATAAAGGGTCCGAAGAGCTGTGGCGAAGTGGTAGAGTGCTACCCTTGAGCAAACAGTCAGGGCCAGCACAGAGCCCAGGCTCTGAGGTCAAGCCTCAGGACCTGCACGCTCACAGGCACACACACGCATGCACGCACACACACACACACGCATGCATGCATGCATGCGCACACACACGCGCGCATGCACACACGCACGCACACACACACACTTGCACGCACACACAATTCAGCCCATACTCCCGAGAGAGTAAAGTGCATTCCTGACCAGCAGAAGCAGCAGTCTCTGAAACTTGTGTGGAGGACACTTCAATATCTCATTAACACAATTCCACTAATTAAGTCCTTCAGCAAGCCATCCTGGCCTGGCCCAGACTTGAACCTTCTGTGATTTATGGGGAATGACTTGCAAAATAAATTGCCGACGGCAAAACCATTCTAGACAGAAATGCTTAACTCATTGGAAGACAGACTATTTTTAATCCATCTCAAGTAATTTTAAATTAATCTTGCAGCCTGCCCTTTAAGTTTCCCAGGCTTCTCAACTATATGTCATTTTGCCTAAAATAAGAGAACAGCTTTTAAGAAAAATAAAGTACCCTAGTATTTCAAATTATTTTGTCTGCGGTGTGATTGAATACTTTTACGAATGACATGTCAAAGGAAACGTTTAAAATTTCCTCCCAATTCCTTTGGCCTCGGAGGGACCTTTGTGGACAAGATCAAATCACTCACCACCCTCGGGAGATTGTCACACAACTCGAGAAAGTGACAGGCACCAAACCTGAGCAGGGAGGTCACCTGCCTGAGCTGTCACTCCAGACCCGGCCCCACACTGTGGGGTGTGTGTGTGTGTGTGTGTGTGTGTGTGTGTGTGTGTGCGTGTGCGTGTTTCTTCGCTTGCTTTATTTTATTTCATTCCCTTAATTTTCTTTCATCTGGCATTTTGAGGCATCACCTCAGCCTCCTGCTTGGCTCAAAGGCAGGCTATCCGATGGCGGGGCCTCTTCTAGAGGCTGGCTTTGGATCTAGCAGACCTTCCCCACTGTGCCAACCACTGTACCTCTGGGCTGTTCACGTGGGATTCATCTTGGTAATTATCACTTAAGCTAAGAAATAATCAAACACCTCTCCGTGGCATACCCAAACCATAGCCACAAATCTAATTCGAAAAGAACTTTGTGCCTCTTTCCTTCAACACTAGTCTCTAATTAGGTAGCTTCCAAAGTTTTGTTTCAAGGCTATTGTTTCTCATCCAAAGGGAAAATTGTCTTTACTGTTTCCAGAGAAAAAAACACATAAGTAATCATATCTGACAGCACCCTCCACTCCTTGAAGGACCTTTTGAAAGGCTCTGGTCTTATTTTCAGATGCAGGAGCTCAAACACAGAAGAGAGGGGAGGTGGTGGGTGAGCGAGCGTTCCGTGCTCGCCCTTCCGTACGTGACCCACAACATTGTGTTGAAAGCCTCAACTGTGCACAGTAAAAATCACTTAAACCATGTACCGGTGGCTCTCGTCTGTCATCCCAGAAGGCTGAGGTCTGAGGAGCTCGGTTCAAAGCCAGCCTGCACAGAAAAGTCCATGAGACTCTCCAGGGAACCACCCGGCACCCCCGAAAGAGAAAAGGGGAGCAGTCACGGGAACTGTGGCTCAAGTGGTAGAGCGCCATCCTTGAACAAAAAACTCAGGGACAGTGCCTAAGCCCTATGTGCACGCGCACACACGCACACACGCACACACATTATTACATCAAAGCACAGCTGTTGCTTTCCAAGTCAGGCAATCGAGGTGGTTCACGCCAGCCTGTTTGACAAATGGGGGCCTGAAGGCCTACACCAAGACATCAAGTGTCAGGGTCACAGATCATTTTCAGAGGCAGAAATCTTGTAAACTGAGGGTCACACACTCAATTCACCTTCCCAGAACCACGTGTCCTTTCCATTTAACTTTTACTCGCTAAGAAACTGCAAAGGGAGGCCATGGAATTTCGCCAGCGCGGTGGGGGCCTTTTGGCGAGGGGCAGGGAGGCCTCCGGGCCCACGTCCTGTCCCTCGCCCCAGCTCTGCCTCCCCCAGGGAATGACCTGGACAAGGAGTCTCCCCCCCCCCCCGCGCCATGGGTGTATGGGCTTCAGCATCCCGTGTCTCGTAGAGATGAGGAGGGCAGGGAGGGTCTCCGGGTCTCTTAAGTCCCAGCTCTGGGGGGTCAGCACGGCCTGGCAGAGGGGCTCTGGGTGGCCCGGCCGAGGCCAAGGGGTCACTGGACCTGGCGCACTCAGCTCGACCCCATTATCCCCCAGCGTGTGGCTCCGCCATCAGGGTATGGGGCTTTCCTCTCCGTGGAGGCAGTGGGAGACAAGGCCAGAAGGAGCTGTGGCCCGGGCCTGGCCCGAGGCACCCGCGCTCCAATGCACAGCAGAGGTGTGGCATGTGCCACGCGGGACTGGACTGCCGTGCAGAGCCTGGGGTGAGCCGCAGACTGGAGCTCTGCCCTGGGGAGGAAGGACGTGAGACCCGGACGTGAGACCCGGACGTGAGACCAGGACGGGAAGCTCACTTTGGGAAGCTATTTAAGCGTCTTGGCACCTGTTTTCCCCTCTGAAGATGGAACCTTTCTGTTCATTTTTCTCGTTTTCGCAGTCTCGAGTTTTACGTAGCGTTATAGCTTTTGGTCATCCTGATTTTTCGGAGGTCCAGCTTCCATCCTAGAAGTAACGCGTGTCCACTGGGGCTGCAGGATGATGTGCTGAAAACATGCACAGTTATCACGGACGTCGCTTGATCTTCACTGTAGTTCAGTTCTTCATTTAGCAATTTGCATATGGAAGTTCTGTAAGCTCTCTCTCTCTCCCTCCCTCCCTCCTTCTTTTCTGTGCCGTTCCTGGGGCTTGAACTCAAGGCCTGGGCGCTATCCCTAAGCATTTTTGCTCCAGGCTGGTGCTCCACCGCTTGAGCCACAGCCCCACTTCCAGTTTTCTGGTAGTTAATTGGAGATAGGAGTTATAGACTTCTGGGCCCAGGCTGGCTCTGACCTACGATCCTCAGATCTCAGCCCCTTGACTGAGACGCCAGACGGGGCCACCCTCTCCCAGCTTCGTGACTTTAGTTCATATTCAAAATGGAGCCCGTAAAGCAAGACCCGAGTGTGGCTGGCTCTGTCCAGGTCTCGTGGAGCGTTTGGCCTGGTTTGATCTCCCTGCCTGGCAACCCCATCTCCAGTCCTCGGTGGTGGTTGGGGGGGACACTGTGAAAAGGTCCTTACGCCCGCCCATGCTCACCGGGGTTCAACATGAGGGGAGCTGCTTCCCTGCACCTCGGTTGCACAGTGTATCCTTTGCAGGGAGGTTCCTGGGTCGAATCCTACGTGTGTAGGAGCCTACGTGTTATGCAAACGCTGTCTGCTCATGCCTTTGCCTTGTCTGGGAAGCAGGAAGGGTGACGCCATGTCTTCATCTTACAGAAAGACCTGGGCCTGAGGGGCCGGCATTCCACAGCCAGGGTGACCAGCTCCCATCCCTGCTTCCCCAACAGGGCTGGTTTGTTCTGCTCGTGGAAGGACATCCTTGCTGATAGACACACACACACACACACACACACACACACACACACACACACACACACACAGTAATAGCTAGTGTCATACCACAGGAAATTAATCACTCAGTAGAAAAAAATAACTGCGCACGATTAAATCTGTCTGTCGCTGAAGGGTAGAAACGATATAAGATGCTTCACAGGAGAATGTCTTCTATGTTGTCGGGAGATTTATTAAGTACAAAATAATCTGAGCCAGCCCCCAGTGTATCCCGCCTGTCATCCTAGCTACTCAAGAGGCTGAGATCGGAGGATCGTGGTTCAAAGCCAGCCTGGGCACAAAAGTCCGGGAGACTCTGATCTCCAGTGAACCACCAGAAAACCAGACGTGGAGCTGTGGCTCAACGTGGTAGAGCGCCAGTTTTGAGTGGAGGAGCTCAGGGACAGCGCCCAGGCCCAGAGTTTGAGCCCCACTACTGACAAAAAATAAAATAAAAATCTGAGACGTGTCGAGGAATTGTAGCATGAACTCGCTGAGCTAGGAGATGGAGGACATTGCAGAACGAGGGCATTTTCTGGCAGTCTAGAACAAAATCACCAGGGAACCTTATCTCCTCCCCTCTGCAAATTCTCAGCTCTTCCCTCCCGTCACCTTGCGAGCGCAGACATCTAGTCTGTACGTGCTGCTGGCTACCTGAATACATCTGAAACTTTTCTCTTGCAACCAATTGCCTTCTGCAATGAATTGGGGTTTTTTCAATGTTTCTGACGGTGGTTTAGATAAAGTCAGAATTATTTAGAGCTGTGCCTGATGAGAAGAGGGGCGTTTAGCCCTGATCATTCATTTCCTCTCTTCTTTCTTTTCCTCCTCTTGTCTTTCCTTCCTTATTTGCCCCCCTCCTTCTGTCTTTCTCTTCTTTCATTCAAAAAAAAATCTCGAAATGAGGCTGAATTATTTTTCTGTGTTTCATAACCTTCCTCTGAAGAGCTCCAGAAATTATTCCACACAATCCATTACCGTTACCGCCAGAGCCATTATCTTTTCCAAGATAATGGCCTTGAATGCTTCAAAGTATAGTTTGTTAGTTTAAAATATGCCGTCTGGTGGTTTGGTAATTACGCTTCTTGGAATGGATTCTGGAGGGCTCTTGGTTTGAGTTTGGAGACTCAGACTCCAGCTTTGGCTGGAGCTGGCCTGGCTGCAGTGCGGGCGGGCGCGAGCAGGAGCGAAGGAGACATGGGGTGCTCGGGGCAAGGGGGGCCGGGGGGCCCCCACCTCCCGTCCTGCTGGGAATGGAACATGGGGGACAAACGTGGGGTTCTTTCCCAGATGATGAAGCCGGGCACAGGTGGGGCTGAGGTCTGAGGACGAAGGTTCAAAGCCAGCCGGGGCGGAAAAATCCATCAGACTCTCTCCATTGAACAACCAAAAAGTAAACGTAAACATCAGAAAGCTGGCGTGGCGCTGTGGCTCCGGCGGTGTGGATGTGCCCTTGCTTTCTCTCCCCCCACCTCCTCCCTGGAGTTAAGGATTGCAGGCAGCACCTCATGTGCATTTACTGTGAGTGATGGGAGTGCTTAACTTAGTCCTTCCATGGAACCCCGATGAAGAAGCAGGGCCGTCTCTCCTTATCACCCCGCGTTCTGCAGAGCAGACCCGGTGACAAAGGAAAGCGGAAGCACTGCCGAGGTTTCTGACAGCAGCAGAGCCAGAGTCAGAGCTGCAGCCGGAGCCCGGCCTGGCGCTCTGTACTTTGAGGCTGTAGGATTCATTTCTCTCCCCGACGGGTCCGTCGTGGTGGGGAGGTGCCGGAGCGGGTGTGCGTGCCCAGCGTTGGGGTCCCCCAGCCCGTCCCGTCTCCACGGCTTCCTGCTCCTAACCCGCTGGCCTTGTGTCTCTGCAGGTACCTGATCAACGTCACGTTCGAGGGGAGGAACCTGTCCTTCAGCGAGGATGGGTACCAGATGCACCCCAAGCTCGTCATCATCCTGCTCAACAAGGAGCGCAAGTGGGAGCGGGTAGGACACCCCGTGCTCCCCCTCTCCTCCCCACCCCGGCCCAGTGCAAACCCAGGACCTCAGGAGTGGCGCTGGGTTCGAATCCTGACTCGGCTGGGATGGGAGGGCGCACACATGGCTGGGTGGAGATGGGGAGGCCGGGCTGGGGCCCGAGATCCACAGGGACGGCGCGGCGGGGACCCCACGCAGAGGCCAGTTCATGGACCCTGGACGGGGCGGCGCGCTGGCTGTTGACATGTCACTGCGCAAGGCGTGGCCAGCTTCCTACGCATGGGGTTTTTGTTCTGCTTGCCGGTTGATTGTGGTTGGCCCTGGGCCTTGAACTCGGGGCCTGGGCGCTCTCCTGGAAGGAAATCTTTCACTCCAGGCGGTGCTCTACCACTTGAGCCACGGCACCACGTCTGGTTTTCCGGCGGTTCGTTGGAGATCAGAGTCTGGCGGGCTTTCCCATCTGGGCTGACTTTGAACCGCGATCCTCAGAGCTCAGCCTCCTGAGGAGCTGGGGCGACAGGCGGGAGCCCCCGGCCCCGGCTGTGCAGGAAGCCGGGATGTGGGAAGGCCACCGTGCCTGGGCTTTCTTGCAAAGCAGGGCTGGCGTGGTGGGGTGCGAGCATTTTCTTAGTGACTGCATGGAGCCTGGCTCTCCCGGTCCGGGCGACCCGGCCTCTGCCCTCTGTCCTGGCTTCCTACCATTGCGTCGCCCTCGTTTGCTGAAATGGAGTCTTGCTGGCTTTTGCACCGAGCGCCGGCTCGCACTGTCTCCCCACCTCTGCTTCCCACGCAGCCACGCCCGGCCTCGCCTCACCTCTCCTGATCTGTCTCTTCATCTCCAAAACAATGAACTTACGTGTTCACCTCGTCAGGGAAAAGTGGGATAGAAGTTGGGGCGAGAACCCCTGCAGGCTGTGGACAGTAGCTGTTAGGGTGTGTGTGTCTCATGCTTGCCATTTTGAGGGGGCACTGTGTCCCCAAGAAATGCCTTCCCCGGTGACCACTGTCGGGAAAGCCACTCAGTTTCTCCTCGCTTTCCCCCCCGGGGACCCCGCTTGGTGAGGAGTTGCAGGCTCGTTTGTTACTGGTCTCTGCAGCTGAGGATGGCCGCTGGGGCAGGGGCTGGGGGAGCCTGGTTCACGTCCCAGCCCGTAAGGAGAATGCCCGGCTCAGAGACACCTGTTACCTGGATGAGGGGTTCCGGGCGCTCGGGAGAGCTGGCACCGCCGCTGTCCAGCTCCTGCCTTGGGTAGACTGAGAATTGCACCCCAGAGGGGTTGGCTTCCAGGGGGTTGGCGGGGGATGAGACTGGAGACTGGGGGGACGTCCTCAGACGCTCAGCCTCCAGGAAAGTGCAGATTCACAACTCTACCAAAGAGTCTCCAGCGAAGGATCCTCAGATCTCAGCCGGGGGCAGCTGCCAGTGCGGGCGGAGCCGCTGGATCGGAACCGTGGTTCTCTTAGACTTGTCCTCTGCCCCACGTGGCATCTGGGTGCACACCGTACCCCCAAACTGCACCTCCACCGAGTCAGGCCGATGCAAGGTGCTTCAGAGTGGGCCGGGAAGTTTGGGTAACAGCCAGAATCCACTGCTGCAAGCTGGGTCCCAGCCCAGCACACAAAAGAGGCTGAGCCACAGCCGTTGAGGCCGGGGGGCCTGGTTTGGCTTTCCTGACCGCAACCCTCTGACTGTGCTGGCTTTGATCTGCGACCTCCTGTGTCCTGGGAGCCATGGAGACAGGCCTGGGAATCTGGGTCATGGTAGAGGAAGAGTGCAGCTGCGCTACTCCGTGAATGACTGAGGAGTGACTGCAGCAGCGTGGCTCTCGGCCGCTCTCCTCCGCCTGAGACAGGAGGGGAAGGGCTGGGCTTAAGATCAAGCTGGAGAGGCTTCTATCTGACTGCAGAGAGAATTCCGTAACAGAGGGAAGTGTGGAAGACAGAAACCATTCGTCACAGAGGTTCACTTAGGAGGTCCTCAAAATGGGTCCTTTCCTGTCTGTGAGGGGGAGCCCAGCAGTGGCTTCGACACTGCCTCCCCCCCCCCCTCCTCCTCCTCCTCCTCCTCCTCCTCCTCCTCCCCTCCCCTCCTCACACAGAATTATCCCACACTTACTAGAAGCTGTGGCGTGTCTCTGACGGAGAGTGTCACCGTTTTCTCATCGGGTGGAATGCAAACCATCAAGAAAAACAAATCCAGGACTTTCCTTCATTTTTCTTCTTTGTGTTGTTGCCAGTGCTGGGCTCAAACTCTGCGCCTGGGGGCTGTGCCTGACCGGTTTAGTTCAAGGCCTGGCACTCTACCGCCTGAGCCACAGCTCCACTTGTAGTTTTCTGGGGAGATAGAAGTCTCATGGGCTTTCCTGCTCAGGCTGGCTTTGAACCGCGACTCTCGGCTCTCGGCCTCCTGGGTGCCTGGAATGACAGCTGTGAGCCGCTGACTCTTTCACCCTTTTCAAATTATCATCTGTAAGTGGTTTTATCAAGGATTTCCTATTCCACATGTCAACAGTGCTGCTTTTCAGAAGACGCGGCCCTCAGCACACTGCTGAAGCTTGTTTTCATGACGAGAAGAGTTGAGCTTTTTGTTTTCTTCTTATTTAATACTTCAGAATTCCTCCAGTGGGGACTTTCTTGGTATGCAGGCACTCGCTAGCTCGCGGTGGTCGACATGCAGGCGTGGTGGGTGGGGGGGGTCCTGGGTCATTTCTGATCTCTTGCGAGTCACAGAAGCTCTTCTCCTAGCCTGCCTGCCTCTTCCATTTCTGGTGGTACTGGGGTTGGAACTCAGGGCCCAGCATTCGGTAGGCAGGTGTTCTATCCGCTGACCCACGTCCCAGCCCCTATTGCTTCAGATTCTTTTCCGATCGGGTCTTGTGTTCTGGTGTGGTCGGTTTGGTTTGCTTGCTTGCTTGTTTGTTTGGGGCCAAGGCTGGACTCTACTTTGGTTCTGGCCCTCCTACCTCTGTCTCTCTGTAGCTGGGACTACAGGCGTGTGCTCTGCTACCCGGCTTGTTTGTGGAGATGAGGTGTGCCTGGGCTGTCCTTGGACAGAAGGGAACCTGGGTCTGCGGGTGACAGGTCTGAGTCCCCTCATGTCCGGGGTTTTCTAGGAAACTGCTGCTGTTCTCTGAACGCTTCTACAACCTCCTCCCCCCCCGCCCCCCAGCCATGGCCCCGCAGCCCCACAACGCAGTTGGCCAGGCCACTGACCGGGCATCGGCCAGGGGTGCGGAGAAATGCCAGGACACCGTGGGGAATTCAAAATAGCTGACCTACAAAACGGCCCTTCAGTCTTCCCAGGACAGCGGCATGAAAATTTAACTTTATGTTTTTTATATGGAACACAAGACACCAAATATTTTATGAACTCAGCTAACCAGGGGAAAAGAGACTGAAGATCTCACATAAAACTAGATTCACCAAAGTGGGCCCATTAAGATACATATAATATATAGTGACCTATGTATATCTGATGTGTAATATTTATAAGCCGTATTTTTATGTGTACTGATACAAGTGGAGCAGCAGTCAACAAAGCAGGACATCATCTAGTTTTCATCTCACCACCTGCCAAGAGTGGGCCGTGGGTGTTAATTTAGGAAGGATAAGACTTTTTAATGGAAATAATGCTGGTCATGGGGCTTAAGCTCAGGGCCTCGTCACTGTCCCTGAGCTCTGTCCCCCAAGGCTGGGGCTCTCCCACTCGAGCCACAGCTTCACTCTGTCTTCGGCGGGTCGCTGGCTTTGAACCGCCATCCTTGGATCTCAGCCTCTCAGGAGGCGTCAGCCGCCAGCGCCCGGCTTCACTTTGAGACACTTGAGTCCTTGTACCTCCGCCTGTAAGAGATCAGCCGCTTTGTCTCGCCTTCCTGTGCCTCTGTTTCTTGGTCTGTACAGTGGGGCCGCTCGCCTCCTCTCTCTGCGGCTGTAAGGCCACCTTGGCATCGCTTCACTGCAAGTTCTCCACTGACTGCCGACGGCGGCACCCCGTCTGCAGAACCCGCTGCGCTTTCATGCCGGCGCCCTGGAAGCAAACTCTGGCAAACACACCCGAGGCGCGGCGGCCCTGGTCGTGAAAGCATGGCAGTAGGGAGAGCAGATTTCCACCTGAGCTACTGGCAGTAGGCAAGCTTTCTTCCTTTATTCTGTTTTGTTTTTCTTCCGACTCTTCTTTTTTTTCCTCTTCTTCCTCTTCCTCTCCTCCTCTTCCTCCTCCTTCTCCCTCTCTTCCTCCTTCTCCTCCTCCTCTTCCTACTTCTTCCTTTTTCCTGTTCTACTTCCTCCCCCCTTTTCCTCCTCTTCCTCCTCCCCTTCTCTCCTCCTTTTCTTCCTCCTTACTTTTGCCTATTCTTCCTTCTCCCTCCCCTTTCTACTCTTGGTCTTGGTCTTCCTCTCTGCCTTCCCCTCCCCCCCTCCCTCCTCCTCCAGGAGTCCCCGATTTGAACTCAGAGACTTGCTAGGTGCTTGTAAGCGGTGTTTCTGTGTCATTCACTCTGGACTGGGGTGTGGCGCCATGGCTCTGCATGTGCCTGGCCCTGGGACCTTTCCCCAGTACCAGAAGACACGGTGACTCTTGTACGTAGATTTTAAAAAGAGAGCGTGAGTCTTAATGATAAAAAGCACAAGCAGGCAGCCAGTGCATCTCCACTGTCCACGCTAGTGGAAAATCGAGAGGCCTGAGAGCATCTTTGGCTCAGCCGGTGTGATCTGAGGTCCCCCACGAACGCCTGATGTGTGTGAACCCCTGTGGTGTGGCCTTGGCGCTCGCGTGGATCCTGTCTCATTTCCCGGGGCCATCCAGCGCTCGGTGGCCGACAGTAAAGTTTCTCCAGGTGTAGCGTCCTCATTATCCTGGCCCGGCTGTCGCCTTAAACAGAATCCCTTCCACCCACGAAGACAGTTTTGTGTCTGAATGCCTGCCTGGATCAGAGCTACAACACTGGTGGGTCCTGGGACTTGAACCCAGGGCCTGGGGCGCCGTCCCTGAGCTCTTTCACCCAAGGCTGGTGCTCTACTACTTGAGCCGCAGCGCTGTTTCCGGTTTTCTGGTGGTTCATTGGAAAGAAGGATCTCACAGATTTTTCCTACCCAGGCTGGCTTTGAACCGTGATGCTCAGGTCTCAGCTTCCTGGGTAGCTGGGATGACAGGCTGGAGCCACCAGCGCCTGGCCTGACCCAGAGAAGCTCTGAGACTGAAGTGCTGGAGCTCTGCTGGTCCCTGAGCCCGCACGGCCTCCCAGAGCCAGCGCTGCTGCTGTGAATCCATCTTCTGTGCTCCTAGACGCCATTTGACAATAGGTGAGCACGACCTCCCACCTGCAGGAAGCCCCCAGAACTTAGCAGAACATGAAAAGGCACTTGGGCCTTCCAGGCTAACTCCTCCACCCCGAGATGCCGCCACCGCCTCCGTTTCCGGACTGCGCTCGCCAGACCGCTGGTGGGTTTTGCTGCTCCATTTTCCCACGTGTTCCTCTTTCAGTGTTGGATATCAACTTTCTGTGAGTCTGCGCGGCGCGCGGGGCTCCGCTCCCTCTCTCTCCTTCACGACTCAAGTGGGTCATCAAGATGGAGCCATTTGCTGAGTCCCTGTGGCTCAGAAATGGATGGGTCCCGTTCCCCGGGCTTAGGAAACCCCGGCTCTGCCATCCATCTCCCAGGTGGCCCTGGGTAAGTCGTGAATCTTCCCTGGGCCTCAGTTTCCCTAGCTATCAAAAGCAGGGATTGGGGGCAGAAGCAGGGCATGGGGGGCTCCCAGCGTCTCGGGCGGCTGCAGGCTGGTATCCGTGTCCTCAGAGTGGCACCTTGTTTTGAACCGGGCTCTGAGTGGGGCTTTCTTCTTTCCTTCGTGTTGTGGACATGGCTATGCTATTCATGAACGAAATTACACACTCCTGGTGTGGTCGGCCATTCCATCCATCTCTACAACGTGTTGCGTCCCCCTCTCCATGAGATAAGGCCAGACAAGGATCCTGAAAACACGCACGCCCCCCACGGAGGCACATGCACATGCAGACACGAGTGCACCCCTGTGCCATGCGTGCCGGCGGGGCGCAAGCTGCAAACAATGCATGATCAGCGAGTCCAATTTAGAGGATCGCTCGTCTGTCCGTTCCCCTGCAGAGGGGGCTCACCGTGGAGCCCGTGCCCCTGGCTGCCCAGGCCATGGCTGGCTCCTGCCCCCTTCCCTTCCTTGGAAAACCATCTGGGGCAGGAAGAGAGTTGCCAGCACCTCAGCCAGGCGGGCATCGGGGACCTGGCCCTGGCACAGCCAGGCTGCTGTGCGAAAGCTGAGCCAGAGATGGGCAGCGGTGACGAGGGAAAACCAAACATATCCACATGGACTCCTCCACTCGAGAGCTCCTGTCAGCGTCACGGCCGGCCGGGGTCGGCCGGGGTCCCGGTCACACAAGCAGGCCAGCGGGCCTCGCTGGGCCTCCGTGGCTTCCTGCCATCACTTCCCCATTCATGTCTCAGCCTAGGGCTTCTCATCTCCTCCCAGAGCTTCACAAAGGTATCAGGGAAGCCGGGCTTTGCCTGGCCACTGCCACCCTCGTTCTCTTCCCCACCCAGCCTCTCGTGGCATCTGCCGGAATCCCAGAAATAACATCAGTCGTTGCTCCCAGCCTTTTGTCTGGGCCCCTCTGCACCCCTCTCTCCATTGCTCTGGGATCACAGGGGGGAATTAGAATAGTCACAGCATTAGGCTTTTTTTTGAGAGGCACAGGCAGGAAAGAAGAGATAGAGAGGGGGTGGCAGGGGTCATTGGAGATAGGAGTCTTGCAGTCTTTCCTGCCCAGGCTGGCTTTGAACTGGAATCCTCCAATCCTCCAAGAGGAAAGGCAAAGGAAAGCTTTTCTACCAATGAGTGTTCCATATGGAGACCCAGAAACTTTCCTGGAAGAGCCTGTGTGAAGACTCTGGTGTGGCTGTTATGGCGCAGGTGTTCTGATATAGGTGTTCTGGCGCAGGTGTCCAGGCGCAGGTGTTCCGGAGCAGGTGTCCAGGCGCAGGTGTTCCGGAGCAGGTGTCCAGGCGCAGGTGTTCCGGAGCAGGTGTCCAGGCACAGGTGTTCTGGAGCAGGTGTCCAGGCACACGTGTTCTGGAGCAGGTGTCCAGGCGCAGGTGTTCAGGCACAGGTGTTCTGGAGCAGGTGTCCAGGCACAGGTGTTCTGGAGCAGGTGTTCTGGAGCAGGTGTTCAGGCACAGGTGTTCTGGAGCAGGTGTTCAGGCGCAGGTATTCAGGCACAGGTGTTCAGGCACAGGTGTCCAGGCACAGGTGTCCTGGAGCAGGTGTTCAGGTGCAGGTGTTCAGGCGCAGGTGTTCAGGCACAGGTGTTCTGGAGCAGGTGTCCAGGCACAGGTGTTCTGGAGCAGGTGTTCAGGCACAGGTGTTCTGGAGCAGGTGTCCAGGCACAGGTGTCCAGGCACAGGTGTTCTGGAGCAGGTGTCCAGGCACAGGTGTTCTGGAGCAGGTGTCCAGGCACAGGTGTTCAGGCACGGGTGTTCTGGAGCAGGTGTTCAGGCACAGGTGTTCAGGCACAGGTGTTCTGGAGCAGGTGTTCTGGAGCAGGTGTCCAGGCACAGGTGTTCAGGCGCAGGTGTTCTGGAGCAGGTGTTCAGGCACAGGTGTTCTGGAGCAGGTGTTCTGGAGCAGGTGTCCAGGCACAGGTGTTCTGGAGCAGGTGTTCTGGAGCAGGTGTCCAGGCACAGGTGTTCTGGAGCAGGTGTTCAGGCGCAGGTGTTCTGGAGCAGGTGTTCAGGCACAGGTGTTCTGGAGCAGGTGTTCTGGAGCAGGTGTCCAGGCACAGGTGTTCTGGAGCAGGTGTTCTGGAGCAGGTGTTCAGGCACAGGTGTTCTGGAGCAGATGTTCTGGAGCAGGTGTTCAGGCGCAGGTGTTCTGGAGCAGGTGTTCAGGTGCAGGTGTTCCGGAGCAGGTGTCCAGGCACAGGTGTTCTGGAGCAGGTGTCCAGGCACAGGTGTTCCGGAGCAGGTGTTCAGGCACAGGTGTTCTGGAGCAGGTGTTCAGGCACAGGTGTTCTGGAGCAGGTGTTCAGGCACAGGTGTTCTGGAGCAGGTGTTCTGGAGCAGGTTTTCAGGCACAGGTGTCCAGGCACAGGTGTTCAGGCACAGGTGTTCTGGAGCAGGTGTTCAGGCACAGGTGTTCTGGAGCAGGTGTCCAGGCACAGGTGTTCTGGAGCAGGTGTCCAGGCACAGGTGTTCTGGAGCAGGTGTTCAGGCACAGGTGTTCTGGAGCAGGTGTTCAGGCACAGGTGTTCTGGAGCAGGTGTTCTGGAGCAGGTTTTCAGGCACAGGTGTCCAGGCACAGGTGTTCAGGCACAGGTGTTCTGGAGCAGGTGTTCAGGCGTAGGTGTTCTGGGACAGGTGTTCTAGAGCAGGTGTTCTGGAGCAGACATTCTGGCACAGGTGAGCTGGCTTATGATAGGAGGAGCATCTTCCTCTCTTACACGTGATTCTGGTTTGATTCTATGTTTGAGTCTCCTCCCAGTGCACGTCCCCATGTCTGTGTGTCCTTCTGCCCAGCTCTCAGCCTCCCCCTGTCTCTGCTCTGACCCCCGCCACCCCGCATGCTGGATTCTATTTACAGTGTGACCCACAGTCACTCCCCACTCCATTAACTCCCCGGGAAATGTCACCAAGGACAGCCCCAGACGCTGGCTCAGGAAAACAGGACCCACGGGAATTGTTACCAGCCAGCCTGAAAGTCAGTTTTCACCCATGGAGGCCCAGGAGGGCCGGGAGAGCGAGAGCCCTTCCTGGGAGACTGGCCCTGGGTTGGTCACTCTCGCGGGCTAGCCCAGCCCTGTCAGCTGCATTTCTCACCACGCTGTGTGTGTTTTTTGACTTACCAGCCATACAGGGGACAGGGCAGCTGCTGTGTCTTTCCAGAACAGCCCTGGAAGGGTCGGCAGAAGGCTGACAGGGTGGCTCGAGGTCATGTCAACCAGTAAATCAGCAGCAGAGTGTTGCCGGCCTGCTGGCTGTGCTCTGCAGAGGAGTTGCAAATGGGACAATGGAGGTCTGAAGTTGCCTGCGCAAAGCAGACAGCAAGACCCAGAGTTCAAACCTCAGTATTTCCCTCCAACCCCCCCAAAAAGGAAGAAAGAAATCCGAGGTGTTGATCTGCACGCCTCCACTTCTGCATGTGGAGTGAAGGTTTTCCTGCGCGAGCCCATTCCCCACCATTGTCAGTTCCACACTCCTCAGGCTGGGGCTTCCGTCGGGCCACCGTAGCCGTGTAGGTAACCAGCGTGGAGGGCGAGTGTGTCGTCACTTAATTGCAGCACGTGGTTCTGGATGTGAACCCAAGGCCCTGGGGGCCGGCGTCTCCGTGTTAATTAATTCTCCGCGTGGACATCTGGACGCCTGCCTCCTCCTAGCCGGCTAATTAATTAAGCTGTGTTTGTAAACCGGCGTTCTGTCCCCGCCACCCCACCCCACGCCTCTTCTCATCGTCTGTTTCTTCACCCACAAGCCGGGGGCCACCCCCTTTAACGCACGCCACCGAGCCAACAGCTGTTCTTACGCAGACAGAGTCTTCTGGAATCTGCCCAGCTCTACCCAGAGCCCAGGCACTAAAGAAGGTGGAGGAGCCTCGGAACCCATTTGTGCCATTTATTGATGACCTGGTCTCAGGCACACTAGCTCCCGGGCGGGGGCTCATTTCCTCATCCGTCCGCTCCCTGCGCCCCGTTCCTGGCCTGCACAGGCAAACCACTCCCCAAGCGTCAGGCCCCTGGGCAGAACCGGGACGCCGCCGGGAATCGCCGGCGGGAATCACCTAAAGAGGCTGTAAGGAGGGCTCTTGTTCTAAGATCTTTCCAGAACAACTTTACAAGGACTTGCTGAGCAGCAGCTGCTGGCACTGCTCTGTCATCTGCGTCTCGCCAGGCCACGGCGACAGCTGGGCCGCGTGCAGGGTCCCGTCACCTGTGTGCCCGGCGGCCTCACCCCAGGACACCTGGGCAGCTGCTTCTCACACGTGTCACAGCCACATCCACACCGGCGCCGTGGCCAGGACCGGAGGAGCCCCAGAACCCCTCCAAGTGAGCAAGTCTGTGTTCACTGAGGCCACTGAAACACTGGCTGAGCTCTCTCCCCCGGGAGGAAGCTGGGTGGCCCCTGGGGACGCTGTCACGGTGACCTCATGCTCTTTCTAGCCCATCTGCTGCTGGGGAGGCGGCGGTGATCACCTTTGTGGAGTGCATGCCTCCCAGGAGCTCCAGGTGTTTTTACACTCAGTCGTTCTCCCCATCCTTCCTTAACATTTAGGGGTTATCCCCCCACACCCCGCCAAACACATCTTAACTGTACATCTTGACTGTACATTCTCCCACTAGATTAGAAATTCTCTCCTTGATTATAAATTCTATATCTGGGTTTTTTTTCCTTTTTCACACCGAATCTTTTTTTCTCTGAAACATCTTCCCTGTTCATCTTCCTGTCCACTCCTTCTCTACGTTTCCAGGATTCTGTACTCAAGGTAAAGTGTTCCAGAATTTTCCTCCCTGGGTCTCAAGCTGCTCTGTCTCTAGTGACTATTCTCATTGCTCTTCCAGACTCTTCGTGCATAATTTTCTCACTGTATTTCCTTCTCCTGGAAGGAAGAATTTTTTTAATAGGCTTGGTTTGTTCTACATAAACATACTCCCTATTTACTTAGCTAACTCTTTATAACCTACTTTAATCCGTATAGATTTAAGGCGAGAGGGCGTGGGGTAGCATGTGTCCTGGAACATGCCAAACTCAATTCCATCCCCAGCAATGCAAAGAATGACCAGGAGAAAGCCCATCTCCACACACCCTCCAGTGCCAGGCCTCCCTATCAACACGGGGCATCTGGTATATGTAACGGATCTGGTTTTGTCCTGAACAAAATCTCTTTTTAGTCATCTATGGATTTCATTAACCTTCCTCCTTACGGGGTCATCCTCAAGAAAAGAGGAAAACAAATGGCTTAATGTACCCAAGTCTTTCACAGAAACAAGTCATTCTCCAAGGGCTGGCGGCCCACGTCTGTCACCCCAGCTACTCAGACGCTGAGATCTGGGATTTGCGGCTCAAGGCCAACCTGGGCAGGAAAACTGCTGAGACTCTTCCTCTCCAGGGGACAAAGCGGAAAGTGGAGCCCATGGCTCAAGAGGTAGAGTCTGGACTTGAAGGAAGATAAAAATGTAGGGATAGCACCCAGGCCTTGAGTTCAAGCCCCAGGACTGGCACCAAAGCTAAATAAAATTGGTGGCTTCCCAGAATTAGGGACTTAGAACTTCATTTTCCAAATGTTACACACACACACACACACACACACCTGTCATCCCAGCTACCCAGGAAGCTGAGATCTGAGGATCCTGGTTCAAAGCCAGCCTGGGCAGGAAAGTCTGAGACTTTCCAATAAAATTACTCAGAAAAAGCTGAAGTGGTGACGTGGCTCAAGTGGTAGAACGCCAGCCATGAGTACAAAGAGGCTCGGGGACAGTGCCCAGTCCCTGAGTTTCAAGACCCAGGACTAGAAAAAAAAAATAGAAAAGAAAGGCAAAGAAAAATCCAATTGCTAGGCCTTAAGAACATCAGCCACCAAGTTCCCTTCCGTTTGGTCTGTCCAGTCTACTGGATCCGAAGCCTGGATCCGAAGCCCTGTGATGTCTGCACGCCGGCCAACCTCCTGTTCTGTTTCCTAAGCATTCTCTCAGGTCACTTCTGAGAACAATGCCTTTAGCCTCAGCACTGATGCGTTAAATAGTCTCCCCCCCCCCAGCTTTTCTTGTTAGATATAGATTTTAAACCCTTGCCCCATCTATCAGTGTACACAGTGGGCTGTGTGGTCGTTTATCTTGCTCACAAGAATTTCAAGAGACATTTGGTCAAAAGTCTGTGTCGGCAGCCTCTTTCCTCACAGATTACCAGAGTTCCATTAGGAAGAAAAAAGTTACGCTCGGTTCCCCGCCAGCTTGGGTTGGGTCTTGACACCAGCAAGCTTGTAGGTTTTGTATTGTTTCAGTCCAGCCCTAGGACTTTAACTCAGGGCTTGGGCACTGTCCCTGGGCTTCTCTTACTCAAGATTAGTGTCCGGTCACTTGAGCCACAGCTCCATGTCCTGGCTTTTTGGTGTTTCGCTGGAGGTAAGAGTCTGAAGGACCGTCCTGCCTGGACTGGCTTCAAACCGTGGTCCTCAGATCTCAGCCTTCTGCGTAGCTAGGTAGTCAACATACCATGATTTTTTGGGGGGGGGGGTTCTTTTTTTATTAAAGAATTTATTAATGTTGATTTTTACATCCTATTTGAAATGACAAGTTTAACAAACAAGTGTTCAAGGAGGGAATCTCTATTTACAGTCACTGGGACTTAGTATTTAGAACTTAATCAAAACTAGGCTAAGGGTTTGTGTGTCATAGAAACATATTAATTTATGAGATAAAACATTGTGTCTACAGAATCATAGGTTTTCATACCATGATTTTTGAAAGAAAGGCAGCGGGGGATTTTGACCCCTGCTCTCCCTCTCCTGAGTCTTGTTAAGGTGAAGTAGAATGGAAGGCGGGAGACGCTGGCCCTGACCTGGAGCTGTAGAATGGGTTTTCCTGCCAATTCAGGGCTCCACAGGGCCCTCACCAGCCCCTGGCCCCCTGCCTGCCTTCCTCGGGCGATGCTGGCAGGACTGGGGACCCCCCCATCCTGGGCCTGGCTCCTCCCCGCCCCGCTGAGGCTCCGCCCCCCTTGCAGGTGGGCAGATGGAAAGACAAGTCCCTGCAGATGAAGTACTACGTGTGGCCGCGCATGTGCCCGGAGACCGAGGAGCAGGAGGACGACCACCTGAGCATCGTGACCCTGGAGGAGGCGCCCTTCGTCATCGTGGAGAGCGTGGACCCCCTGAGCGGCACCTGCATGAGGAACACCGTCCCCTGCCAGAAACGCATCGTCTCCGAGTACGTGGCCTGGGGGCACTGGGGCGGGAGGGGCTGGGCCCCCGAGAGTGGACGTTGCATCCAGCTCCGGCTCCGCTGGGCCGCGGAGGCGCCCTGGCCCCTGCCCGGCCTCGGTTCACGGGGCTCAGTCTACTCTGGGTGCTGAGTCACTGTCGGAAGAGCCGGCACCATGTGGGAAGCCGGAGGAAGCATCTGCCAGGAGCTAGGATACAAAAGCCGCTGGTGAGCTGGGCACCCTGGCTTCCCCCACCCCACCCCCGGCACCCCAGCTCCTCAGGAGGCTGAGATCTGAGGACGGAGGTTCAAAGCCAGCCCAGCAGGAAAGTCCAGGAGACTCTGATCTCCAGTGAACCTCCAGAAAACCAGACGTGGAGCTGTGGCTCAAGGGGTAGAGCACCAGCCTGGAGTGATAGAGCTCAGGGACAGCGCCCAGGCCGAGTTCAAACCCCAGGAAAGGCACACACACACACACACACACACACACACAGACAGACACAGACACACACACACACACACACACACACACACAGACACACACACACAGACACACACACACAGACACACACACACAGACACACACACAGACACACTCACACACACTTTTTTAAAATGAAGGCATCAAGGCCCAGTGAGCTAACACTGACGACACGGCCGCTGCGGGCCTCGCTCACCGCGCCCTCGGGCCTGGCGTAAGGTGGCGTTTCTTGTGTGTTTCTTCCTTTCTTTCTTGTCCTCCTTTAACCGGCGTCCAGGAATAAAACAGACGAGGAGCCGGGCTACATCAAGAAGTGCTGCAAAGGGTTCTGCATCGACATCCTGAAGAAAATCTCCAAGTCCGTGAAGTTCACGTACGACCTCTACCTGGTCACCAATGGCAAGCACGGGAAGAAGATTAACGGCACCTGGAACGGCATGATTGGCGAGGCGAGTGGGGAGGCACGGGAGGGCGGGGGGCCCTGTCTTCTGGAATGGTCTGTGTCCCCTGTGTGGCCCCGGCCGGGCGCGTTCTCAGCGATCGCCCCGCCTGCGCCCCCAGGTGGTGATGAAGAGAGCCTACATGGCGGTGGGCTCGCTCACCATCAACGAGGAGCGCTCCGAGGTGGTGGACTTCTCCGTGCCCTTCATCGAGACCGGCATCAGCGTCATGGTGTCGAGAAGCAACGGCACCGTCTCGCCTTCCGCCTTCCTGGGTAAGGAAGTCAGCGGCGCCTCCTCCGCGGTGGTGTGTCCGCAGGGGCCGGGAGGCGACACGGGGCGGGCGGGCGCGCGGCGGGCCTGGGTTCTTCTCAGATGTGGAGATGGAGGGCCATCCAGACACCCGGGAAGGCACGTGCCCCTTCCACGACGCTCGGACAGGTCACGGGGCTTCCCTCAGCCCCCACCTCACCCCGAAGCCCACATGATGTGTTCCGTCCCGGGACTCGATTTCCTCATCCAAGAAGAAGCCATTGCCACGGGGCGCCAGGCGCGTCCCCGCTTTTTATTATCTTCCAGAATGCAGCTGCAGCACTACCACAACGAGTTGGGGGCAGAGGGGGCCCCCGAGGCCGGGAGTCCTGGCAGCTTCCCCGCCCCTGCCCCATCCCCCCCCTCAGGCCCTGGCCATCTCGAATGCTGATGGAAGGCAGAGTGAGGTTAGGCCAAGACTTCAGTTAGATGAGATGGTGGGGAGCTTGCACTGCACTCCCCCCTCACCCCCCAGGGGCTATGGCGCCAAGAGGGAAGGGGTGAAGCATAAAACACCGCCCGGAGGGCAGGGCACGGGGCTGGCTGGCTGTAAACCAAGTCCTAGGTCCTTGTCCTCGTCACAGGCTCCCTCTGAGAGGACCTGGGCGTGTTTTGTTTTTAAACGTGAGTGACGGACAGTGGCTAACACTTCTTTAGGTTCCATCTACAGAGGAACTAACTCGGTGAATGCACCGCTAGGTGGCATTTTTTGTCTGCTGTAGTTTACTCCATTCAGTAGAATGCAGGAAGAGCTACGTTTTCCGATCTCAGCCCGTTTCCCCCTCTCGGGGATTGGGATCGCGGAGGAGGAGGCCTGGTTAACTGGCCCTGGCAGCGACGCTGGGGGAAGGGCCCAGAGCTGCTTGGGGGACACAGTGTGCCGTGGGACAGTGATTCCTGTTGCTGCCCCCTCCGTGTGGCAGTCCTCGGAGCGGAAGCTTCCGGAACGGAGGATGGGACTGGAAAGTTCAGTTCCTGGACGCCCCAAAGCCAGAGAGATGGCGCTGCCTTGCAAAGGAATTCAGCAACAGCGATGATGGGTGTTCGCGAAAGCAAGCGGGGGACATTCCTGCACTCTGCCCTGTCCCCAGAAACAGGAAACAGCTGATCAGGGCTTGGCGAGTCAGGATTCACCCAGGCCATCGGGCCCCACTTGCCAGCCCACAATTAATTCCTCTGCACACCATTGTTGAAAGCACACGGTTGCTCTGTTTTGTTTGGGGTTTTGGCTTTTCATCGGTCCCAAGGCTTGAACTCAGGGCCCGAGAACTGCCCCTGACCTCTTTTGCACAAGGCCAGCGCTCTGGTTTTCTGATGTTTCCTTGGAGGTGAGAGTCCCACGGATGTTCCTGCCTGGCTGACTTTGAACTGGGATCCTCAGATCTCAGCCTCCCGAGTAGCTGGGGTGACAGGCCTGGCACCAGTGCCCAGAGGGGTTGTTGTTGTTGTTGTTGTTGTTGTTGTTGTTCTGTGGATTTTTTTTTGGAATGGACTTATCTTCTTGTGTCCTCACCCTCGTGGTGTCTAACAAAATACACCACACCAGAGCAGACTGGAAGAGGGACTCTGCCCAGAAGTCTCAGGGAAGTGAAACAACAGGGAAAGGGGTGATTGTTAATCACTGACACGGGATCATTTCCCAGCCTGTTCAATTCTGAGAGGAAGCTGAGCCATGGCTTAAGTGGTAGAGAGCCAGCCTTGAATGAATGAAAAAGCTAAGGGATGGCGCCCGGGGTTCCCGAGTTCCCCAAAAGGCCATCCCAGTTGGGCCATTCTGGCCCCCTCTTAAGTCTGACCTGTACCCCGCTCACCTGTAGCAATCACTGTCCCCTTTAAAACAGCAGCAAGAGCACAAAACAGGGTAGGCTGGAACCCAAAGCAGCCTTCCTTGTGGGTTCCAAGGACCACAGCCTCGACGACACGCCCAGCCAGGGAAGGGAGTGGCCCAGCCAGGGGGAAGGCCCCGCTCGCAGCACGGACCCTGACCTCCGTCTTCTCCCCTCACAGAGCCATTCAGTGCAGACGTGTGGGTGATGATGTTTGTGATGCTTCTGATTGTGTCTGCCGTGGCCGTGTTTGTGTTCGAGTACTTCAGTCCCGTGGGTTACAACCGGTGCCTGGCAGACGGCAGAGGTAAGGCACGGGGGTCCTGATTCCCTCCCTCCGGCTCTCTCTCCCCCTGTCTGGGGTTTAACCGTCCCTGGGGTGAGACCCTGACCCGGGTCCTCTGGTTGATCCGGGAAGGGGAAATGAAGAATGTCCCAGCACGTCCTGGGCCGTGCTGTTTGGACCGCTCAGGATTCTGTGTTGGAAAAGGCAACTGGCTTCACAAGGCCGATTTTACACACGTACTAGGAATAAGGAAAGCAGGGTCCCCCCCCAGGTTGTATGCTGGTGGTGGTGGCTGACTGAGTCCCCAAAAGGCCAAAGAGAAAAGCAGTGGAGTATGGAGCTCTCCATAGCCTATGGCCCCTGGCCCGCACATCTGTAGGAGATAGGTGTCTGAATAATAATAAATCGAAATAAATCTGAAGGGAAGAGATTCTCCCTCCCCTGGTATGAGGGGTCCAATTTCCAGAGCTGTTAGGCAAGAGTTGCCCAGGTGTTCTCGTCTGGGGCTCTCACAATGCCTGGTACCTCGCTGGACGGCCCTATCTGGTAATATTGGGTAAAGAATACTTCTAAAACATCATCAAGAACCTTGGGGCTGCCGGCACAGTAGCTCACACCTGCCATCCCAGCTACTCCTGAGGCTAGATCTGAGGATTCCAGTTCAGAGCCAGCCAGGAAACTCCATGAGACTCTCATCTCCAGTAAACCACCCAGAAAGAGCCAGAAGTGGTGCTACGGTTCAAAGTGGTAGAGCGCTAGCCGTGAACACGGAGCTCAGGGACAGCGTCCAGGCCCTGAGTTCAAACCCCACAATTGACAATAAGTACATGCACATATAGACACACAGAGGCACACACACAGAGAGCCATAGACACACACACATACACACACACAAATATACAGAGACAGACATATAGACACACAGAGGCACACAAACAGAGACACAGACACACACACACACACACACAAATATACAGAGACAGACATATAGACACACAGAGGCACACAAACAGAGACACAGACACACACATACACACACACATGCAGAGACAGACATAGGCACACAGAGACACACACACACGTATACACACACACATACAGAGACAGACAGAGGCACACAGAGGCACACAAACAGAGACACAGACACACACATACAAACATACAGAGACAGACATATAGACACACAGAGGCACACACACAGAGACACACATACACACACATACAGAGACAGACACAGGCACACAGAGGCACACACACAGACATAGACACACACATATACACACAAACATACAGAGACAGACATATAGACACACAGAGGTACACACATATACACACACATGCAGAGACAGACATAAGCACACACACAGAGACACAGACACACACATACACACACATGCAGAGACAGACATAGGCACACAGAGGCACACACACAGATATAGATACACATGTACAAACACACATACAGAGACAGACATATAGACACAGAGGTACACACAGAGACACAGACATAGATACACATACACACAAACATACAGAGACAGACATATAGACACACAGAGGTACACACACAGACATAGACACACACATACACACACATACAGAGACAGACATAGACACACAGAGGCACACACACACAGACACACACACACACACACAAGCACACAGACACACATAGAGAGAGACATAGACACATACATGCAGATAGGTGCATACAGAGACAGACACACATATACGCAGGCACACAGACACATAGACAGACGTGAGTACGCTTAGACCCAGGCACAGGCGCCAGCACTCCCGTGGTCCTCACGGCTCCGTGGCGGGGGTGCGTGGGTCCCGGGGAGAGCCGGCCGGGCGTAACGGTCCGTCCTGGTGTTCTGTGTGCCCTCCAGAGCCGGGCGGCCCCTCCTTCACCATCGGCAAGGCCATCTGGCTCCTGTGGGGCCTGGTGTTTAACAACTCCGTGCCGGTACAAAACCCCAAGGGGACCACCTCCAAGATCATGGTGTCCGTGTGGGCCTTCTTCGCCGTCATCTTCCTCGCCAGCTACACCGCCAACCTGGCGGCCTTCATGATCCAGGAGGAGTACGTGGACCAGGTGTCCGGGCTGAGCGATAAAAAGGTAGGAGCCTCCCGCCCTCCCTCTCCCTCTCCACCCCCAGGGAGAGGGAGACACACAGCCTAAGCCCTGCGTGGAGAGCCCCGGGGGCGAGCGGGAAGGAGGCCCCAGTGTGCCTCCCCCTCATGGAAGAAAGGGGCGTTCGCAGGCTCCGTGACGCGTCTCCCGGCCACGGGGGCCACAGCCTCTGCCCACGGGCCACGAGCACCGAACGGCGTTTGACCGCAGTTAGACTTGGAGCTTTCCATTTCTGTAGCAGCATATAGATAAATACATATACTGAGATTTCCGTACGCTGTTGTCCAGGTGCAAAATCAGAATGGCCAGAGTCGGCGTGTCCTGAAATCCCCTGTCCGGGTTCCTTTCTGCTGAGTGGCCTGCGAGGCCACCCCACGGTTCAGTGAATTCAGGATCGCTCCACTCCACGCTAGGACTTCATGGGGTGATGTGAGCCCCCCCCCCCCCGCTCCCTCCTCCCTCCTCTGCTTGGCTACCACTGAGCTAAGAACTGGCCACAAGCAGCAAGCCATCTCAGTTAACCAACGTCAGAGTGGATCGTGGGATGCAGTGGTCAGGTCTGGGGTGTTCCAGGTGTGGGGGGGCTTCGGCGTTCCAGGTGTGGAGGGGCTTTGGTGTTCCAGGTGTGGGGGGGCTTTGGTGTTCCAGGTGTGGGGGGGCTTCGGTGTTCCAGGTGGGGGGGGCTTCGATGCTCCGGGTGTGGGGGGCTTTGGTGTTCTAGGACCCGTGTGCTGAGCTGTTGTATCTAGGTATGTCTAGGTCTTCTGCGTGTCTTCTCTGGTTCTGGAGAAGTCAGGAATTGTTGACCCATCGGTGGGGAAGGCCCCTCGTTCCGAAGTTTCCTTACATCAGACAGGAACGAGAGCCCTCCTGTCTGATAGTGTGCCAGTCCGTGGAGAGCAGGCTTTTACCGCTCACTCCATCCTGTATTAACTCATCTTCCGTTCTAGACCACTGCGTTGGTGACCTTTGAGACAAAGCAGTGAGCACGAGCGTTTGTACGTGGCCAGAGGCACGGAAACACGTTGGAAGGCACGGGCTCTCAGGGCGTGGGCCCTGCGCAGCGCCAGCTCTGGGCTTTTGTGGGGGTTCAGCCCCGCTGCCCTCAGACTCCCCCACCCCCTTGTCAGGGCAGGGAAGCTTTGCAGCAGACTGTGGTGGCTTTTCTGCATGGCTCGTATGGGGCCTGTGAGGGCCTGAATCTGATGCCTCCCTTCCAGCCCCTGCCTTCCCTGACGTGTTTCCGTCCAATCGTGTCCCGGCAGGAGTGTCCGTTCACCGTGTCCGGGGCAGTGACTCAACACCAGTGCAATCTTGAGAATTGCCAGGACCCAAGTGAGGAGGGCGGGTGGCAGGACGGGTGGCGAGGCCCCTGACACTGCAGGGCGGTCACCTGATTTCCACAAGGTTCAGGAGGGGAGGACAGGGCCTGCAGTGGAGAATTCCGGGCTCTTCCTGCGCTGCGGGCGTGGGCAGGGGAGCGGCGGGGTGAAGCAAGGCTCACGCAGCTGGGTCCACCCACTAGCGGGGAGTCCAGGGTCCAGAGACCCCGCCCTGACCCGGGGCCCGTCTGGTGGCCATTCGCCGAGAGACTTGGTGTCTTTCCGGCGTGGGGAGCGCTCGGCTGCCTCTCCCTCGCGGCCCCCCTGCAGTGTTCAGGCCTGGGGAAGCTGCGTCATCTTCCCTGGCCTGGCCCCGTCCTGGAAGTCGGTTTGATGTCTGCCACCCAGAGGGATGAGTGGACGCCACGTGTCCTCTCTCAGCGACAGTGACTTTAGTCACTTCACCCGCTAGTGACGAGCAGCTTGGACGGCCGAGAACTTTCGCTTTCACAGAACAAAGCGAGAAGGGCCACGAGAAGGCCACGAAGAAGCAGACAAGGAGCCCGGCTGCGCTGCCTTCCGCCCTGCAAGGCTTAGGCCTCTGAGCCACGCCGACATTGAATTCCTTAAATGATGCGTTCTGGGCAGCTCGCTCCCTCGTCTCCCGCTTATCACTCATACCACAGCCGGTTATGGATAAAGTAACAGGGCTGCTTTGCTGGGTTTTTTTCAAGAGCTGATTACCAGCAAGACTCAGAGACAGCTGCAACACGGCCTTTTTTGGCCGAGAACCAAAGGAGATGTTGGGCTGGGCGGCCTCATCCCGGTACTGAATTAAAAACACAGCAATATCTGATGATGGTTCCTCATGGCCTCCAGTGCAGATGGAGAGAGAGGCGCAGAGGATCGCAGAGCAGTCCCTGGGCGTGAAAACACGGCTGCACACGCACACACAGGTGTGTGTGCCTGCACAGCGCTTCAGCTTGGAGCACGGAGCCGTGTTCTGCACATGGATTGGATGTTAAACCCTCTCCCCGCCCGCCAGGCACGGTGCACGCCTCGTTACACAGACAGACAAGGTGCACGCGTCCTGTGGCCCGGCGGCGGTGGCTCCAGCTTTCCAGGGAGAAGCTGCTGCCCTGGAGAGGAGCCCGGGAGACACTGCGGAGACATCGGGCAGAGGCCCAGCCAGAGGCAACGCCAGCTCTGCCCTGGGCACTGGGCAGGAGCCCCCAAAGCATTGTCACCCCAACATAAACTGAGCCGTGACAAGGAAGGCCCCCCTCGTGGACGTGATGCAGGACCGTCGAGTGTGCAAAGAATACCATTTCTTTTTTAAAATATCTGTGCGTGTGTGTGAGTGTGCGTGTGTGTGTGCGTGCGCATGTGTACCCACACACCTGTCCTGGGCCTTGAGCTCAGGGCCTGGACGGTGTCCCTGACCTGCCTGGTGCTTCACCACTTAAGTCATAGCTCCACTTCTAGCTTTTTTGGTAGTTTGTTAGAGATCAGAGTGTCATGGATTTTCCTGCCCCAGGGCTAGTTTTGAACTCTGATCCTCAGATCTCAGTCTCCTAAGTAGCTGGGGTTATAAACGTGAACCACAAAGCTCTCCCCTGGTGAGGGGAGCCAGGCTGGCATGTGTGCCCTGCTACCCTACAGAAGATCGCTGGTGTGCGGGGCTGCGGGGCCTGGCTCCCGGCCCTCCCCCTCCCCCTCTCCCCACTGCTTCCTCCTTCACTGGCCGGTCACTGCGGGGGGGGGAGGGGCTGCATAACCTCACTTTGTGGCCACCTTGCTTACAAGTAGGCCAGGCCAGCCTGGGCCACACGTGGCTGAGCAAGAGGCAGGTGGACAGCCTGTCGCCTTCCCAGCCCTGCATGTTACAGTCACCTCCAACTGGTGTCACATTCCTGGAGCCAAATAAATGTTCACATGCCTCGTCAGACAGGCTCTGAGGACAGCTCAGTGTATGAGGGTGGAATAAGAATGGAGGAGGAGGGGGGGAGGGGGGGACGGCGGGAGGGAAATGTGCCAGGAAAGCTTGTTCTCAAGTGGCCTGAGGACAAATTCACTCCTCAGCTGCCGCCAGCCCAGGCAGGGAAATCTGTGAGGCTCTGATCTTCAGTGAGCCACCAGCAAAGGGGACGAGGAGGCGTGGCTCAGAGTGGCACAGCGCCAGCCTTGTGTGGAAAAGCGCAGGGATGGATGGCGCCCAGGCCCTGAGCTCAGACCCCACAGCGGGGGTTTTGTCCCCGGGATCCACTTTATTTGGTGTCTCCCCTGACATCTGAGTGTCAACACCCTTCACCGGGAGTTGGCCGGCCAGCACCCTGAAAGCTATGTGGGTTACAGGTCTCAAGGGGGGTCCCCCTGGCCTGACCAGCCGCCGTGGGCCACCCCAAATCCGCTGTCCAGCTTCCTCCTCCAACAGCCACGCACCGGTGCCAGCGTGTCCACAGCCGTCGTCTCTGAGATAGGTGATGCTTCCCTCTGATCTCTCCGGGATTGGAACTAGGGCTGCTCAGGGAGTGGGGGAGCTCTAGAAAGACCCTTGGGCCTAATTCGCTTCCCTTTGAGATCTGGACCCTGCCTCCCCCGTGCCATCCTCAGCAGCTGTGGGCAGAAAAGCCCAGCCGCCATATGTGGTGCACGGACTCCGAGCATGGTGTGCGGTCACCGTGCCTGGCCTGTGTGGGACACGGTCACTGTGCGTGGCGTGTGGTCTCCGGGCATGCCACCACCCCAGCCCCAGAGAAGCCTTTGTTCTGTGTGACGGCAGCTGGCTGCCTCGGGGCAGCAGGCACCCGGCCCTGGCACCTGTCACTGGCCATGTTGGGGCCTTGCGTTGGCTGTCCCGGGGCCTCCTCAGGGCTCCTGTCCCTGCAGGACCCCCCTCTGAGGGCGTGCTGTGCCTCGGGCACCGTGCAGCTCTTCTCCGCACACCGTCACCCGCCCCCGGCCTGCATCAGGAGGAAGCCGGGGACGCAGCCTTCCCCTTCCAGTCGAGGAAGACACAGCATGGCTGGCGGGTGATGCCTTCCACACCACCATTTCTTTAAAACGAACAAACAGATTTATGGAGGCTGAGCGCACAGTGGCAATACACCTGCAATCCCAGCTGTGCCCGAGGCAGGTGGGCAGCGCGTGTGGACCGAGGGGGAGGGGGAGGGCTGTGGTCGGGGGGGGGGGAAGGGTCCTGCTTAGGAGCTGGGCACAAGCAAAAGAAAGGGAAGCAGAGAGAGCGAAGGACAGAGTGACATTACCTAAGAAGACAGGCACTCCCTGCCTGACTTACCAACAGCCACCCCGTCCATCCCCTTGAGAATGGCAGTTTAACCATTTTAAACCCAAAGGGCTTGGAGACACATAGCTCACGGGCAAAGCACTTGTCTAGCACCCAGAGGCCCCGAGTTTGAACCCAGGACCTCTCTGCCACCGCTGCCCCCAGGACCCAGATTCTTATCTGTGCTGAGAGATATCAGAGCCCTGCCACCAAAGCTCCTTCTCCTTACTGTCATCTCCCCAATATGTTGGGCGATCTGTGCCGGTCGTGTGACTTGAGCTCAGGGCCTGGGTGCTGTCCCTGAGCTTTCTTTCCCTCCAGGCTGGCGCTCTACCCCTTGAACCACAGCTCCACGTCTGGTTTTCTGGTGGTTCACTGGAGATCAGAGTCTCCTGGACTTTCCTGCCCGGGCTGGCTTTGAACCTCAATCCTCAGACCTCAGCCTCCTGAGTAGCTGGGGTGATTGGCGGGGGTCCCGGGGACCCAGCAGAGGTTGTATAATTTTATATAGCAATTTTTATTCAAGTGTTTGGAGAGTTGTGTGGCACTGGGTCTGTGGTCTACTTGGAGCTGATTCCTGTGCAGACGTGAGGTGTGGCTGACGTGTGTTTTCACCCACACACGTGTTTGTCGTTTGTGGGAGACAAGCCTGCCTCCACGTGGAGTAGGGGGGCTGCCGGGGACGCAGTGACCTCTGATCCCTGTGACTAGTCTCTGCTCCTTGTCGCCTTCTCTGTACATCGCTGGGCACGCTTCCCGCCCCCCTCCAAAGTTGTCTTGGCCCCTGGGTCCACTGCCATTTCTTCAGATCTTCCTGACTCCGCATCTGGAAGGCCTTAGAGCACAAAGAGCAGGGCCACGCCGCTCCAACAGGACGTGGCCGCCTGGACGTCAGGATTCCATCCACGTACCTTGCGTGGATCCTCAGTTTCTTTTCTATAAAGTAGAAGTAAATAAATTAAGAGTGCAGTCGTTTAGGGCTGAATTGGATGTGACTGCGACACCCGTCAACGCCTCAGAAAGCTCCCGGCAGAGCGGGGACTCAGCCCACCAAAAGGGACATTTATCCAGCGACACTGTGGCTGGTGGCGCGATGGATTCTGCTTCCATCAGGAGGACAGCTTTCTTAAAATACCTGGAGTGTTACGGCGTTGGGTGACACACATGGGCGTGCACACACACACACACACACACACAACACCCACTGCCTATAAGCTGGTTCAGTGCCCTTGCCCTCTTGCCTTTTCGCTGGCTGACATCAGGAAGATGAGAAATAATTAATAACGAGGGCCAGGGACCCCACGAATGTTAGGGTGTGGAAGAAATGCCATCCGTCGCTCACACTCCAGCCTATAGGAGTCAATCTTGAGTAACCCATTCAGTCAGTGCCAAAGCCCTTTGGCCCTCGAATACACTTAAAACTCCTTAATAAAAATAAGCATAGGTGCTCAGTGGCCAAGGGTGAAAGAAGAGCCTTTTGCAGGCAGGAATTCGCAGCCCAGGATGGTGATGTGACCCACACAGCCCAGCACAAGGGCTCTGGACTCCGCTCTTGACTCGGGTCAGCAGTGAGGACACACTTCCGAGAAGAAAAGGACAGTCTCTGCACCCAGGAGACCCCAACGCCTCACCGAAGTTACCAGGGCGGATTATCCAAAGTGCTGGTGCCATGTGGAGAGCAAGAGCACTTCAGAGCTCTTCAGGGCCCTGCCCGGGCCGAGAGGCAGCTGGGGTTTCTCCAGTCCCATGCCACCTGCTGTTTGCTGTCATTACAGAATGAGAAGCCCAGAGTTCACCAGCAGATAAAGAATGTCGACACGATGAAGCAGACCAGTGAACCATCCAGAATCTGGAAGTGGAGCTACGGCTCAATGGTACAGAGCCCGATTCATCTTGAGCAAAAATGTGAAGCCAAGAAAGCACACGGGGCCCTGAGTTGAAGCCCCAATTTCCCGTGTAAGTACACGCACATGCACGCACACACACACGCGTGCGCACACGGATTTAAACAGTGATGTCCGACCATACACGGAGCCCCGTCAACCACCTCACCCGCGTGTGATCATTCTCACAGCCACCTTGGAAACGCAGCCTGCCCTGCCCCTCTGGGCCTGCTGGGAGACGGCACCGGTGTGTGCCCGTTGCCTGATACTCAGCCCTCTCTGTTTCCATCTCAAGCCCTAACCTTCGCCGACGGCACCGGAGGTCAGCGCCCACTGGCCAGCACCCGGATGGTGGCTGGTGAAAACCACGGTGAGAGCCTCTGTCAGGCCACTGTGGGGTGAATGGGCTCGGGGAGCGGTCACGCAAAGTCCCCCAAGGAAACAAGTGGCGTGAATTGGACATTTTTCAACAGAGGACAAGAATGACCCCAAAGAGACCGGTGAGTTTGTGCTGTGAGATGGACCGTGCGTGAGACTGGAGGCACAGATAAGCGAAACGAGGCATTGTGGAGGAACAAAAATGACTTGCGGGCTGCAGGTTGATAGCCAGAGGGAAAGCGGAGGGGCTGGAGACGTGGCTCAGGCGGTGGAACACCAGCCGATGAGCGAGAGCCCTGGAGACTGAGTTTGAGTCCCATGCAAAGCAAAGAACTAAAGCTGAGCCCACAGATTTCTGTGGGTTGTGGTGGGCGCTGGCGGTCTTCTGAGGATTCAAGCAAGGCAGGCACATGATTCATGATTAGCATCGTAGGTGACAGGGCAGGGGTTCCTGTCTGTCTCTGGCGTCCTGGGACTCAATGGCTGCAGCCTGGTTCACCGGCGTCCCCAGGCCGCCACAGCACACACGCCCGCATGCTCGGGCCCCTGGGTGGAGAGGCCAGGGTACAGAGCCCTGGGGCTGACAGCGGCTTTCCTTCCCGTCCACGTGTCCACGCCGCCTGCGTGGTGCAGCACGTGAGGGTTTCAGCCTAAAATCCGGGGCGGGGGGGGGGGCAGCTAGGAACTTCTGGCCATCTGTATCCATTAAATCGACTTCAAGCCCATTTCTGGGAAGCGGCTTCGGATCTTAAGCTGAGTTTAACGCAGCGATGGATCTTAATGAGACCCCTTCCACGGGAACTGACACCACTGGCTTAACATCTCTCTCCACTCCCCTCTCCTCTCCCTCCCTCCTGCCCTCCCTCCTTTCCCCTCTCTCCTCTTTGCTCTCTCTCTCTGCTTCCTTCCCTCCCCTTCCTCTCGGTCTCCCCCCATTCCCTGCTGCTGTCTCTCCTTTCCTGTCTCCAGTTCCAGAGGCCGAATGACTTCTCCCCTCCCTTCCGCTTTGGGACCGTCCCCAACGGCAGCACAGAGCGGAATATTCGTAATAACTACGCGGAGATGCACGCCTACATGGGCAAGTTCAACCAGAGGGGCGTGGACGATGCCCTGCTCTCCCTCAAGACCGGGTGAGGCGCCCCTCTGCGCCCCGAAAACCTCCCCTTGAGAGGGGAGGGTGTTCAGGTTCAGCTTCCCGGGTGTGTCGGGCCCATGCTCAAGGATCCTATGCCGTGGCTTCCTTCGGTGTATTTTCTGTTGGCATCCATGAAACATGTGTGCGTGCACGTGTGTGTGTGTGTGCGTGCATATATATTATATATACATATTAAGTAGAAAGGAGCCAGGTGCCAAGAGCTTATGCCTATAAATTCTAGCTAGTCCACAAGACTCCTCTCCAATGTTGCACCCCAAAAAAGGCAGAAGTACAGCTGTGGCTCAAGTGGTAGAGCACTAGTCTAGGGCTAAGTTCAGGGACAGCGCCCAGGCCTGGAATCCACACCCAGGAGTGGCACACGCACACGCACACGCACACACACACCACTAATTAATTAATTAGAATGGAAGGCTCATCTGCGCCCTGTACTCTGAGGTGATCCTCAGATCTCAGCCTCCAGAGGCTGGGGTGACAGACACCCGGCAATGTTGGGAACTCTTTGCCAGGCCACCTTTTATAAAAGGTTCATCGGGGCTTGTGACCGAGCTGCTTGCCCCGCAGAAGTCCGGGGAGACTGCCCGCTGCTCGCTCCCCGGAATCTCTGCTACCTGCCTGACTTTGAACTTGAAGCTGGACTTGGGCGGGTCCTTCCTGCCCTTCCTCTGACTGCCCGCCCTTCCTGATGCAGTGCCATTCAGAGGAGGGGCGTGCTGCCGGAGGCGGGCGCCCTGCGTTTTTCTTCTATGCACCCTCTCTCATCATGGCTCATGTCTGCTTGGGCACAGAAGACTAGAACCTTCCAGACAACCAAAAAAAAAAAAGCTTTACTGAGGCCTAAACACCCACACTGTTCTCCCCACCCTTGATTGTAATGAGCTGAGGCAATGAAAAGAAGGGGAAAAAAGTTCTAGAATTCTCCCCGGTGCCGTGTGTTCCAGGAGGGCTTACTTCTCCTTATCTCTGTTATTATTTTATTGATTTCCCTTGTGTTCTTTGTTTAATCCCTTCTCCCTTTTCAGACAGAGGTGATGAGTGGGCTTCGAGCCCAACTTAACTCCTTCTCATCTCCAGTGGGAAGAAAAAATAATCCCCTCCTCTCCGCCCAGATCCCACGGAGAAGGCGCTGGGATTGGGGTGCAGACCTGGGGCCCTGGCATGCGCCGACTCTGCCTGTGCGCCAGCTCTGGGCCTGGCTCTCTGGACTCCCTGGCTGCCTGCGCAGCCCCTGCGGGTCGTCTGGGCCCCCAAACGCCTCCCCTGGAAAGGGCCCTGTGCTCCTCTCTCGTGCAGGAAGCTGGACGCGTTCATCTACGACGCCGCCGTGCTGAACTACATGGCCGGCCGGGACGAGGGCTGCAAGCTGGTGACAATCGGCAGCGGCAAGGTCTTCGCCTCCACGGGCTACGGCATCGCCATCCAGAAGGACTCGGGCTGGAAGCGCCAGATAGACCTGGCCATCCTGCAGCTCTTCGGGGACGGTGAGTGTTGGGCAGCGGCCGCAGGCCTCCACTGGAGCCTGCAACGCACACAGCCACACGGGAGGGGATTCGGCCGGAAGCCAAGTGGCCTACACGGAAGTGTGTGTCACCTGTTATTCTGGGGGCTTGGAGGCTGGAATCAGAGCGCCAGTGGCCCCGCCTGCCACCCCAGCTCCTCAGGAGGCTGAGATCCTAGGATGGAGGTTCAAAGCCAGCCCTGGCAAGAAAGTCCCTGAGACTCTGATCTCCAGTGAACCACCAGAAAACCAGACGTGGAGCTGTGGCTCAAGTGGTAGAGCGCCAGCCTGGAGCTGAAGAGCCCAGGCACAGCGCCCAGGCCCTGAGTTCAAGACCCAGGACTGGCACACACACACACACACACACACACACACACGTACACACACGTACACACACACACACGAACACACACGAAAAGAATCTCCCACGTCCTGTCAGAAGACCGAATGGCCGTCTTGATGTACTGGGAAACAATCTCTCCTGATTTCTTGCGCTCTGGTCTTCCACATTTCTCTTCACTCCAGTGTCCAAGGCTCCTGCTCTGCTGGTCAGTCCTGGATATCCACCCCCTGGCCCCTTCCTCCTCCACCTCGATGGCTCCACAGCATGTGAGCCAAGTGTGCTCCAAGTCACATCTGCCAAGTCTCGTCTCTCCGGAAGAGCTCTGGAGGGGAAGGCCCAGCGCGGCTTTCCGGACTCAAGGTGGAGCAGGCTGCTGCCTGACTTTGGAAGAAGGGGGAAAAAAAGCATTGTTTGATTAAACACAAGTGTTAAAAGGCGACTGAATGTCCACAAGAGCGGGGGGGGGGGGGTGGTAACCGCTGGTGGCGTGACACCTTGCCACTCGTGATGAGAGCTTCCGTGATTTTATTGTGGATTCTGCAATCACACGTGGACTTTTTAACTTGACTGGAACCGTTGGCACGATTTTCCAGCCAAAGGGCACTGAACCCTGGCAGAATGCAAGCCACCAAAGCGGGGAAGCAGAGGCAGGTCCCGCGAGGGGGGGCTTGCCCTCGATCCAGGCTTACTCCTGCAGTCTAGGGACTCCGTTTCTCTGCCCTTCCCTTGCCCGATCTGTCTGCACCAGGTAAGAGCAGATTTCTGAGTTCCCTACCCCCCACGTCAGATGAGGCACCAAGCGCTTAGGACCCAATCCCAATCCCGTTGTTTCTGTTCACCGTCCTCTGCAGACCGCTACTCCACCGAAATTCTCCATCCTTCCCCTAACCCGGCCTCCTTCCCTCGACCCTGCTCTCCCTGCTACTCTCAGTGCAACAGAGACTGAAATTCACCCATTCATCCAGCCTCCGTCCCTCCTGGACGTCCACCGACCGCTCCAGCACGGAACGACTGCCGCTGCTTGGCACGGTGGAGAGCGTGTTGCCTGCACGGCGGAGAGCTTAGCCATGTCCGCCATTTGCGAGGCCCTCGTTTCTTTGCACGGCCTGCAGTGTGGTATTAATCAAACGACCGTCTCAGCCAGGCACCGGTGGTTCACACCCATTATCCCCGCTGCTCAGGAGGCTGAGACCTAAGGACCCCGATCGAAGCCAGCCTAGGCCAGAAACGTCTGTGAGACTCTGATCTCCAACCAGAAAATCAGAAGTGGAGCTGTGGCTCAAGTGGTAGAGCGCCAGCCTTGAGCAGGAGCAGCTCAGGGACAGCGCCCAGGCCCTGAGTTCGAGCCCCAGGACTGACAAAAACAAAATGGACAGGTTCACGTGTCATGGTGGTAATAAAGTGGATATGGGCCCGTTTCCCTTCCTTGGTGTCTCCTTGGCTTTTGCTCGCGTTTTTATTTCTTTTCTCTGTCTTTCTCCATGTTCCTCCGTCCCCCTTTTCCTCGCCCCTCCCCCGTCACCCCTCTCTCCCTGCTGTTCTCTCTGCCCCCACCCCGTCCTCAGGGGAGATGGAGGAGCTGGAGGCCCTGTGGCTCACTGGGATCTGTCACAACGAGAAGAACGAGGTGATGAGCAGCCAGCTGGACATCGACAATATGGCGGGCGTCTTCTACATGCTGGGCGCGGCCATGGCGCTGAGCCTCATCACCTTCATCTGCGAGCACCTCTTCTACTGGCAGTTCCGCCACTGCTTCGTGGGCGTCTGTTCCGGCAAGCCCGGCATGGTCTTCTCCATCAGCAGAGTAAGTGTCTCCACGGCCCTGCCCGCTGACGTGGGGCCCGGAAGGGCGGCCCTGCATCCCCAACGGGAGCAGAGCTAGCCTTGGCTAGCCTGGGTCCAGTGGTGCAAAGGGGGTTAGGGATGTTCCTGCACATACAGAGAGAGAGGGAGAGACGGAGAAGCCTCACTCTACGTGGGACTGGGACATTTGGTTCTCAACAAGAACTGGCAGATCTAATGGCACAGAAACCCTGGCTCTGTCCCCAGTCGGTTTCATCACCACTGGTTGATTTTGTAGAGGCTGCATTAATCGTTTACTCCTTCAAAGGAGTTGTTAGTGTTTCCCTCTTCCTGTGTTCAAACCATGGATGAAGTCGAGAAAGTTAAAAAAAACAAAAAAAAAAAAAAGAAGGCTAACAGGGCCGGGAGTGTGGCCTAGTGGTTAAAGTGCTGGCCTAGCACGCACGAAGACCCGGGTTCGATTCCTCGGTACCACATACTTGGAAAAAGCCAGAAGTGGTGCTGAGGCTCAAGTGGTAGAGCTCTAGCCTTGAGAAAGCCCAAGGACAGTGCTCAGGCCCTGAGCTCAAGACCAGGACTGGCAAAAAAAAAAAAAAAAGAAGGCTAACAGACAGGCTTGGTGGCACAGACCAGAGCAGCAGAACCACAAGTTCAAGGCCAGCTGGGGCCCAACCCACACACACTCTCACAAGAGCACGGGTCTCCTTAGGTCAGTCTGTCCGTGTGGCCCTTGGCGTGTCGTCGCTTCCTGGCGGAGAACCTCCCGCCCTGCCCTCTCCTAGCTGTGCGTGGACAGCGCCTGGGCCTCGAGTCCAAGCCCCAGGCTTGCCCTCCCTCCCTCCCTCCCTCCCTCCCTCCCTCCCTCAGATGCAAGCGTGCTCCCGGCTGTCTCTCTCATGTTCTTCTCCCCAGCCAGGCAGTTCACAGTTCTCAGGCTCCAGAACCTTCTGGAAGCTTCTGGAACCTAACCCGCCCCCTCCCCCTCCCCGCAGGGCATCTACAGCTGCATCCACGGGGTGGCGATCGAGGAGCGCCAGTCGGCGCTGAACTCGCCCACGGCCACCATGAACAACACGCACTCCAACATCCTGCGGCTGCTGCGCACGGCCAAGAACATGGCCAACCTGTCCGGGGTGAACGGCTCCCCGCAGAGTGCCCTGGACTTCATCCGCCGCGAGTCCTCCGTGTACGACATCTCCGAGCACCGGCGCAGCTTCACCCACTCGGACTGCAAGTCGTACAACGCGCCGTGCGAGGAGAACCTGTTCAGCGACTACATCAGCGAGGTGGAGCGCACGCTGGGCAGCCTGCAGCTGAAGGACAGCAACGTGTACCAGGACCACTTCCACCACCACCACCGGCCCCACAGCATCGCCAGCAGCAGCTCCATCGACGGCCTGTACGACTGCGACAACCCGCCCTTCACCAGCCAGCCCCGGGCCCTGGGCAAGAAGCCGCTGGACCTGGGTCCCCCGCCCGCCAAGCACGGCCAGCTGGGCGACCTGTACGGCAAGTTCTCCTTCAAGAGCGACCGCTACGGCCACGACGACCTGATCCGCTCCGACGCCTCGGACATCTCCACGCACACCGTCACCTACGGCAACATCGAGGGCAACGCCGCCAAGCGGCGCAAGCAGCAGTACAAGGACAGCCTGAAGAAGCGCCCGGCCTCGGCCAAGTCGCGGCGCGAGTTTGACGAGATCGAGCTGGCCTACCGCCGCCGGCCGCCGCGCTCGCCCGACCACAAGCGCTACTTCAGGGACAAGGAGGGGCTCCGCGACCTCTACCTGGACCAGTTCCGGCCCAAGGAGAACGCGCCGCAGTGGGAGCACGTGGACCTCACGGACGTCTACAAGGAGCGGGACGCGGTGGGCGCCGGGGGCCCGTGTCCCAGCAGGCCACACGGCAAGCACCCGTCGGGGGGCGGCGGCGGTGGCGGCGGCGGTGGCAGTGAGAAGCACGGCGGCGTGGTGGGCGGCGTGCCGGCGCCGTGGGAGAAGAGCCTGAGCGCCGTGGACTGGGAGGACCGATCCACGGGTAACTTCTGCCGCAGCTGCCCGTCGAAGCTGCACAACTACGCGGCGGCCGTGGGGCCGGGCCAGAACTCGGGGCGGCAGGCGTGCATCCGCTGCGAGGCGTGCAAGAAGGCCGGCAACCTGTACGACATCAGCGAGGACAACTCCCTGCAGGAGCTGGAGCCGCCGTCCGCGCCCGTGGCCGTGCCCTCGGCGGCCGCCGCGCCGGCCAGGTACCCCCAGAGCCCCACCAACTCCAAGGCCCAGAAGAAGAACCGGAACCGGCTGCGGCGCCAGCACTCGTACGACACCTTCGTGGAGCTGCAGAAGGAGGAGGCCGCCCTGGCCCCGCGCAGCGTCAGCCTCAAGGACAAGAGCCGCTTCCTGGACGGCAGCCCCTACGCCCACATGTTCGAGATGGCCGCCGGCGAGGGCAGCTTTGCCAACAGCAAGTCCTCGGTGCCCGCCGCCAGCCACCACCACCACCACAACCCGGGCGGCGGCGGCGGCGGCTACATGCTCAGCAAGTCTCTGTACCCCGACCGGGTCACCCAGAACCCTTTCATTCCCACGTTCGGAGATGACCAGTGCCTGCTCCACGGCAGCAAATCCCACTTCTTCCGACAGCCCCCGGCGGCCGGGGCGGCAGCGAAAGCCAGGCCGGACTTCCGCGGCCTCGTCACCAAGCCCGTGGTGTCCGCCCTGCACGGGGCGGCCCCCGGCCACTTCCAGAAGGACCTCTGTATAGGGAACCAGTCCAATCCCTGCGTGCCTAAAAACAAAAACCCCAGGGCTTTCAATGGCTCCAGCAACGGCCATGTGTACGAAAAACTGTCTAGCATTGAGTCTGATGTGTGAGTGAGGGGCAGAGAGGGGTCTCGGCGGGCATGGGGGGGGCGGGCCCGGGCGCCAGGGCGCAGGGGAAAGACCGGCCGGAGGTCCGGCGTGAGCTCGATGCGCGTCCACTCCCTTCCCGGTCTCTTCGTGCCCTCAGGGGTGGGCGGGCGGGCACGCGTGTGTGTGCATGGAATCCTGGAGTTCTGGCAGAAGGCAGGGCCCGGTGACAGTGCCATCTCTCCCCTCCCTCCCTCTCGCTCCTCCCTCCCTCCCTCCTCCCTCCCCTCCCTCCTCCACCCCTTTTCTCAAGAGAGGATGGAAATTGAGCCCTCCCAATCTGAGGGTGGCAGGAGGAGCTCAGAGTGAGGCTCCGGGAGGCAGAACTGGCTTTTCCCACACCCACGTTTCCCGTGGAGGCCAGGCGGAGGACTGAGCAGCAGGGCGGCTGGGTGGACTCCTGCCGTGTAGGGTGGTATCTGCCAGAGTCCTCCAGGAGGAGGAGGAGGAGGAGGAGGAGGGAGAGAGGGAGAACTGGGCTGGTAGGGAGTGTGAAGATGGGCCACAGGGAAGAAAGGTTTGCTTCCACTCCACAGGGGGAGAAAGGTCGTGGTGGAGGTGTGGGAAGTTTGTCCCGGGGTACAGTGTGTGCGTGCGTGCATGCGTGCGTGTGTGCATGCGTCTGTGCGTGTGTGCGTGCGTGCGTGTGTGTGTGCGCATCCGCGCGCGTGTGCGTGCGTGCGCACCTGTGTGCGTGCGTGCGTGCGTGCGTGTGTGGCTGTCCACGGACACGCCTGTGTGCCTGGGGGTCTCTACATATACAGAGGGTGACCCCAAGATACACACACACACACTTGGCTTATGTGCAAAACCAGTTTGTGGGCTTCTCGCCCACAAACAGTTTGAGGCCGGAGGGAGCACCCACAGTGAAGATTCAGTTCTGCAGACAGCAAGACAGACAGACAGACAGACAGACAGACAGACAGACAGACAGACAGAAGAGAGAGAGTCCTGCAAAAGCAAGACACAAAAGGGATCTTTATTTTTTTACTTAGACGGCCAGTAGTTTCAACCGATTTAAGAACTTTCCAGGAAAGCTGGAGGGAAGAGTTTCTCAACTTTTAATTCTTGAGAGCAACGGGTTCTAGACAGTTCTTCTGACTTTTAGACAGGAGTGGCCACGCTTTGGGAGGGAGATGGGGAAGGATCCCGAGGAGGGGCTGGCACTGGCTGGGGTGACGAGGGGTTCCCACCACCTTCACCCGGAGCTAGAAGACAGGGTTGGGCAAGTGCAGGGAATGGGCGGACGGGCTCAGCTCGAGAGGCAGCGAGATGGGAATGGAGGGCTGGTAAGATACCCCAGATCGGGGGGCCTGGGTGTCTGGAAAGGAGATGAGGACCTGGTGTGAGCCAGCTCCCGGCAGAAGCCCTTGACCCTTCCGGCAGCGTCTGTCTCCTCCACTCTCCCACCACACTCACAAGTAAGCACATGTGCGTGAACGGTGCCAAAGGCAGAGCCCCTGGGGTAAAGGTGGAGACTTGGGAAGAGAAGGACTCTGGCGAGCAGGGCGTCCGAGTGTCTGTCCCACCCTCCCTCGGGCTGGGGTCCGTTTGGAAGTTTGACCACAGGATAGCCTTGTGGCACACGGGACACATAAACCAGAAAGGTGCTCGCTCTCCTCCCTCACCCTACTGGCCGAGCTCCGCCCTCCTGCCTGGCCACCAGCCCTGACCCCCCCTCCTCCTGCTCCTCCTCCTCTTCCTCCTCCTCTTCCTCCTCCTCCTACACCACCTCCCCGGATTTTACCTCTGTTATCTTTTCATTTTGAAGCCAACCGAAGGCCTTGTTTTCTTCCTAACATGCTTATGGGGGCAAGAGACTGAGGCTCTCAGACCAGAGAGCAGAGTCTGCCATGTGTCTACCTTAGCTTCCACAAGAGAAGGAGCCAGGAGCCTGCTCCAGGAGGAAGAAGGAAAAGGGCCATAGAAACATTGCTTCTCCCCCGGGCTCTGGCCGGGGACAGGGGCTCACCCCTCACTTTTCCTCTTACCTCACTCCTTTCAAAAACAACAACAAACAACCCAACAACTAACCTAGAACACAGCAATTTAGGGCAGGGGGCTGTGCCTGTCTCCCGGTGACAGGCAGTGGAGATGGCGTTTATTTCATATGTAAATATTTTTGTTTTCTAATCGATTTTCTTTTGTATAGATAAATTGTTCTCTTGTGAGTATTGGAGGCGTTGGGCCAGAGGGAGGGGGTGGGGGATGGGAATGGAGGGGTTACCAAGTGTTTCTGCTCATGGGTTGTTTTGTTTTGTTTTGTTTTCCGTTTCCCATGGGGGAATTGTCTGTGCGGGGTGTGAATGCCTATTCACACGTGGTTCACACCCAGGGGAGCAGAGTGTATCTGGCATCCACCTTCCCCTCCCCCCAGAACCAGTCTTCCTACTAGCAGAGAACCGTGGGCCTGGGGGGGGGGGGCTGTGGCGTCCCGGTGGTGTCCACAGAGGGAGAGCCGGCACGGGCCTGGAGGCCAGAGCGCGGGCAGCTTCCTCTCTGCCTGCCCTGCTGCTGCCATGGGCCTCCAGTCTGGTGTGCAGAACCTGACACACAGGGTTGCTTCTGCTGGACTGCGGCGCTGTGCTCCCTCTCCCCTGCCCTCTCCTCTCTTCCTCCCTCTGCCCACTCCCTGCCCCTCCCTTCTCCATCCTGTGTCTTTCCTCTCCCCACCCCCCAGGGCACATCCATCTTCCCCATCCCTCCATCTCCAGAGCCATCACCCGCCCCCAAGCTCCATAGGATGCTTGAATTGGGACCAAGCAAGTCTGTGACCTACCCACAAGTCCTAAAGGGGGGCAGGGGGAGGAGGCCGTGGGGATCCCCACGCATGCCACCAAGGGGTGCGGACCGAGATCCCACCCACCCTGAAACACGTTCTGCAGAGCCCTCAGGACCCCCGGAGTCCCAGGCTTCTCCAGAGCTGGCCCTCCCCCTGCTCCCCCCTCCCTCCATGCCCCAGCCTCTGACAGCAGCCCTGGTTCCGCCTCTCCTGGGCGCCTCTGCCTCTGCCGCCTGCTGGGACTGGGGGGTGGGGGGGGGTTGTGCAGTAGCCCCCGTGGTTCTGCCCTGAACTGGCCGCAGCCATGTCGTGAGTTTGGGGGGAGAGGGGGAGGAGCCCCGTATGATCCCATTAAACGTCGGTGTTGACCAAGGTCCGTGTGCTGAGGGCGACGAGCCGGGGCGTCCCGGCGCCCGTGCTGGTGCTGGTCACCGCACACCTCGCCGAGGAACTGGGGTTCGCTTTTCTTTTTTTTGCCTTTGGGGTGGGTTCTGTTGGTCGGCTGGCTCGTGGCTGGTTTGGGATGGCAGGATGGAATCAGCGGGTTCTCTCTTTCCCTCTCCTTCTCTACATGTGTGCCCTGCGTGGCAGGCACCCTGTGGGTCCATCCTCGCGCGTCGGGGTGCGGTGTGGGGCATCGTCGGGGCCACCCCTTGCCTGTGGCTCTCTGAGCTCAAAGCCATATGGGAAAAAGCTGTGTGCGGGTGGTGGCGCCTCCTGCCCGCCGTGAAGGCGGCCACCCCGGCCTGGCGAGGGGTCGGGGTCGCCCCCTCCCGAGCCTCCGAGGGCCACGCGGGCCCAGCCGTCACGGAAGACGACGTCCTCCCGGGAAAAGTGACGTATTAAGCCATATTAGGGATTTGTACATTGAAACACCTAATCGACATTAGCACTCTCATTCCTTTTCCTGGGAAGATGCTCGGATATCCGAGAGGGACTGGAGGACATGGCCCCACGCGGGAAATGGTTCCCGCGGCGCCGGGGCGTGAATGAATCCCTGGGCGTCCCTGTGGCAGCCCACGCGGGCCCGGGGAGGCCGGACTCTGGGGACGGGGAAGGCCGAGGCCTCTGCAGCACAGGGCACCTTGAGAGGCGGCCTCGCAGGTCCAGGGGGCGTGGCGGGGGCCGGGTGGCTCCTGGCCGGGTTCGATTCCAGCTCCCCCAATGGTCCTGTGTCCCACTCAGCCTCTACCCACCACGATGCCCCCCAATCTCAGCCCTCGCTAGAAGCCAGCTGATTGCCGGGCACTGCCTAGCCTGTGTGTGCGGGGGGGGGGGGAAGGGGTACTTTTAAGGCGATCTGGTGTTGGGGGATTCAGTGATGTGGAGGTCAGAGGCCCGAGCAGGCTCCAGCGTGAGGCTTCCATTGCAGTCGTATAAAGCCTCACCCCTCCCTTCTCCAGCCTCAGAGCGCACGTCCTCTCCACCCCTGCCGCAGACACTGCCACAAAAAAAAAACAAATACATTTTCCACAAAAGTCACCGCTCTTCGGGGCACTTAGCTCCCAGCAATGAAGCCAGGAGAGTGGATCTTGCTGGGCGGGCATGGCCCCCGGAGCGTTAGTTAGCAGTTGGCGTCCACGCGTCTCCCCTGCCACTGCTGGGCCCCTCTGCTCTGAGTAGCTCTGGGCGTGAGTCTAGGAAGGGGGGAGCAGAGGAGTCCAGCTTCTCAAGACAAAGGACCCTGGGTCTGGTTGACGGAGCGCAGCCGTCAGCCCTGATTTAGAACCTGAAGACCCTTCATCCGTAATTGGACGGACCCCAAACCTCTGGTGGGTGGACTGACGTTCTGGTGACGTGAGCGCCATCAACCGTTCATTGAGCACGTGCTCCATCCCCGGGCTACTGCCGAGAAAGGATACCGAAGATTTTTAGATGAAATACCTTCCGTTCACTCTGTATAAATACCTAAGTGTGTGCACGGCGTGAGCGCATGTGTTTCAAGTAAGTTGGTGTGCATACATGTGCGGGCTTGATTTTTTTCTGGCTTTGTGAGATGTAGAGTTTCCATTCTCTGACACCATAGACAAGCCTGGATCTCTTCTTTGGACATGATTTCACATCCCAAGCTACAGGTCTGAAATCCCTTCTTTCTTTCTTTCTTTCTTTTTTTTATCTTTTTTTGCCAGGCCTGGGCCTTGAACTCAGGCCTGAGCACTGTCCTTGGACTTTCTCCAGGCTAGAGCTCTACCACTTGAGCCTCAGCACCACTTCCGGCTTTTTCTATGGATGTGGCATCAAGGAATTGAACCTGAGTCTTTGTGCATGCTAGGCAAGCGCTCCACCACTAGGCCACACTCCCGGCCCCCCAAAATCCCCTTTCTCACCAGGCCCTGGCATTTTCTGTACCTTCCCTGCCTTTCCTCCAGCTCCCTCTGGAGTTCTTGTTGGAGCTTAGAATCCATCTGGCTGCGTCTGCCTTCCTCTCTAATCACGGGAGCATTCTTGCGGTCATCTGTCCGTCTGTCCATCGGCGTGGGCAGGATTGCAGAGCAATCGTCTCTTTCCTCCACATACCTCTGCAGCTTGTCTGTTCCCAAATCCCACCTGCCCTCCCATCATCTGATCCTTCTCAAAAAGTCTTCAGCCTGTGCTCCAGAGCCTGAGCTGAATCTGCTCCATCTCTCAGATGCTGCCATGTTGAGGCCATGTTCTAGTCACTGCCGGCGGCAATTTCCTCTCCCTCTCCTCCCTACCGTCTCATTTCCTCTCCCTCTCCTCCCAATCGTCTCATTTCCTCTCCCTCTCCTCCCTACCGTCTCTCCTCCCACAGTGTTGGCAGACCCGTGACTGCTGGATTCTCAAATACCCTCCTTACCTTTCACAGCCTCCTGTCCCTTCCCTCTCCTCTTCCACCTCCGCTCGCACTTGCCCCTCCTCTTTCCTGACTTCCAAGCCCCCCCCCCCCGAGGTCTACCTCTGCGTCTCCCATCCTTCATTCCTTCTGCACACTGCTGGAAGCCATCTCCGGCCATCCACCTCCACGACGTCTCTGAAGACAGAGCTGTTAGCCCGGTGGGGCGGGGTGGGAGTGGGGGCAGGTCCCTTTGCCACCCATGGCTGTCACCCAGCCTAAGCGAAGCATGGGTTGGTCTCTCAGCACGCCGGTTCCGCCTGACCCCCACCAGCTGCCGTGTTGACTTCCCGTGAGCGCCCCGGGACTGCAAACCTGAGTTCCAGGCCCCCCGTCCCAGGCCCCCCTTTCCTCATGGTCTGGCTGCATCTATTCCCTGCCTCCTCTGTTTCCATCAGCTCAACTATCCAAGATCGTCTCAGTGGGGGCGCCAGGCTTCCCGTGTGGGTTATGGGCACTGCCACCCCTTGGTCAGCCACCGCCGAGGGTGCCTCCAGGCCCCTCTCCGCTCATCGTCTCACTGCCGGCGCCGATGGTTTCCGTGCATTAGTGTTCTAGAAGCGGCTGTAAATTGACTCCCCGGCAGGCGTTGCCTGAGTGCGAATGCAAGCTTAGATCGTGTCATCCCTCAGCTCCACCAAACCCAGACACCACCGCAGCCCTGACGACAGGTCTTCCCGCAGCACAGGTGCCTGGCGTCTGTGTACATCTTCTGCAGATCAGAAAAGCTCGGCCGTAGTCAGTGCCTCGGCTTCCTGGTCTCAGCCAGTCCCCCAGCCCCACCGCACCCCGTCTTCCTTCTTACCTGGCGTCTGCTCGCTCACGGCCTCAGTGTCCGAGACACATCACCACCGTGTCGTTTACTTCGTGCGCCATCCATTCTACGTGCGTTCCTGATCGATCGGGTCTCCGTGGCTGCCGCTGGCACAGGCTTCTTATTTCATCCGTTTTTGATGGTGGAGGTGGTCCTGGGACTTGAACTCAGGGCCTGGGCCGCTGTCCCTCAGCCTCTTTGTGCTGGCGCTGGGGCTGGTTCTCCCTGCCCCCCCCCCCGGTGACCCCGAGTGCTTTCCTTCCTTCTCATAAGCCACAGGATGCCTCGGGCCATGACATACTCTCCTCTGGGGCCCGCTCCCGGCAGCACAGCACACAGAGCCAACCCGAGTAAGTTACAAGAGTGACCGGTCTGGTTCTCTTAAAAAACAAAAAAAAAGCCATCCAAGCTCATTGTTTACTGAGACAGGAAGGCAGAGAGGAATGGGTCAAGACCATGACTATTTAGGGGGACCAGGTAGACATGAGACCCTCAGTCTAGAGGTGTCGATGCTTTTTTTTGGGGGGGGGAGTGTTCTTCTTTCAAAAGTTTTATTCGCTGGTCTTGTCCTGGAGCTACGCACAGTTACCCCAGAGCAGAGCACATCCCGGCGAGTGACGACACGTCTATTTCCAACAGTGGAAGGGGTTGTATCCTCAAGTCAGTGGCCAGCCACTGTCCTTGTCAGAAAGGCCACGCATGAATCTCCACCGGACCCGGCGGTGGCCTGAAACTCCAGGGAGTTTTAATCACGGGAATATTTATCAGTTATTTTTCCTACAAAGTTGTGGACGAAGATGAAGGGAATTGAAAAAAAAAATGTCACCTAAGTGCACGATGAAGTCTCCTTTCCTATCGAGCAGAGAGAAGCCCGGGTCTTCCCGCGAGGCCAGACCTCCCATAGGGCTCCCTGGAGAGGCAAAAGGATGGGGTGGTAAGACACGGAGGACGGGCAAAGTCGCTTTCTGAGAGCTCCTCCCCCTCCCCCAAAACAATGTCCAGAAGGACAGGGACGCCTAGGTAGAATCTTAGTGAGAAAAACACGGGAAGACGGTTGGAAGTCAACTAGATGCTCATGGCCTGGTCTTCCTATGTGAACCTTCCCCTCCCTTGCGCCCTCTTCTTGTCTGTGTGCGGCTGTTGAGGAATTCTGTACATTTGCTCTAAGTAACACACGCGCACACGCGCACACACACGCACACACGACAATACTAGAATGAGAAACGGCACCAAGCCCGACTGAAGACCCCTTCCAGCCCCAAGTCTCTCAGACCCCTTCAGTGATCAGGCATCTACCCAGCTTTCTCTTCTGGAGCTGGCATGAGAAGTTGGCAAGGAGGACACGTGAATTCCATTCCTTTCGCCTCCTCAGCCCAACCTCCGTGGAGAAGGCCCTCGGCCAGGCTGTTCCCAGCCGCTCCGCCTCCCCTCCCGGGAAAGATCGGGCTTCTGTGACCATCTCTGGCCTGCGGTTCCACACCGAGTAAGTGGAAGGAGCTCCCGTGTGGCCAGAAGGTGCCTTCTTCGCTGTGGAATGGCGGCCATGGTTTTGTGGGACAGACTGGTTTTAAGAAGTTGAAGAATGGTAATACCAAATGAGGAGTGAGAAGGGGATCTTGGCAATCGTTGCCCAAACCAAAACTTGTCCGAATTTCTGTCAGGATGAGTGAGTCCTGCCTCAAAGTTCATCTTCGCCCTGCATTTCAGCCCCCTTAAAGGTGGACCCCCCCAAAACGGCGAAAGCCAGGCTGTCCACGAGTGTTGACGTGGCGTCTTTCTTCACAGACACGCTTCCTCGCAAGCACCCTAGTGAGTCTACACGCACATAAGCACATGCACATTCCCAGTCAAAAGGGAAAAGGGGAATTTGAAGGAGAGAGGAGGGAAGGCAGAAAAGAAAGGGGAAATAAAGGGCTAGAAAAGTTTCTGTAATGAAAATGTTGAAAGCCAAATAAAAATGAGTTTTGTGGGATCAAAACATTGTGAGTAATTCTTACTATTGAACTGTTCTGTGTAAAACGCAACTGGTGTGAATAAAAGGTCAAGGAAGAGGAGAGAGGATTTCTTGTGGAATTACGGGCTGGAAAGGGGCCTTCGGGAACGGGTGTGCAGCGTCGTGATTCCGTCGGCGTCTGCAGTCTGAGGTCTTTCAGGGGAATGAAGGAAGTCGCAAAGGGAGACTCTTGGTTTGAGAATCTCGGTCCAGTTGCGTCAAGTTCAGTCAGTTCAAACCCAGCGTGATTCTCACATCAAGGCACAAGTTGGATCCAGAAATGTAATGAGACATCTAAGGAAGTTCACATACATTGTGAATTCCCATCCCCCCCAAAAAAGCTGTATTCCACAGACCCATAATCAACACTCCTGGGCCATCTTGATCCAAAGGAAAGGAAGATTTTGGGGTTACCTTCTGTGGCCCAAACACCATGTTCTCCTGAAACCTTAATTTGCTCTGACTTAAAATGGTGTATTTATTGCTTGTTAATTTATTTATTTTTCCAGTCCTGGGACTTGAGGACTCCGGGCCTGGGCGCTGTTACCAAGCTCTTCAGCTCAAGGCTGGTGCTCTACCCCTTGAGCCACAGCTCCACGTCTGGTTTTCTGGTGGTTCACTGGAGATCAGAGTCTCCCGGACTTTCCTGCCCAGGCTGGCTTTGAACCTCGATCCTCAGATCTCAGCCTGCTGAGGAGCTCAGACCGGCTATCGTTTAGCCTCCTCTCATAACCCACCTGCCGCCGCCACCCATCCATCCGTCTTCCCAAAGAGGGGAGTGCGCTCGCCACTGCCGCCAAGAGATTATGTTTTGACCCATGCATAGAGCACCCCACAAATGTCCTTGCTCAGCAACCCCCCGCCCTCGTTCCATCTGCCCTGCCTGTCCCCAGAGGCCTGCTGGGAAAGGCCCGAGAGGGTGGACAGGTGCAGTCCACACGGCCGGCCGCTGTCCCCGGAGCCTGGCTCTGCACAGGGTCCACGCAGGGGAGAAGGCTGATTCCCACAGCTGCCGGGACCACGGAGGACTTCCCAGCACCCTGGTGTGGCACCGAGGGCCACAGACCTGCCTCTGCCTCCATCTCGCCTTCCTCAGCAAGAATAAAACTACAAAACAGGGCAACCCTCGCACTCACCAGTGGTCAGCAGTGTAGCCCAAGGAAGCACCGTAGAAGAAGCTTCTGAAGGAAAACCGACAGCCACACCCACGGTCAAAGCCAAATCTGGGAACCACCTGGGTTGGAGGAGATCTGAGTGCTGCATGCTTCCTACCCTGCGCCATGCTTCTCACGGCCATGGATGGAGATGGCGGTCTCGCTGACACCGTGGGTTCGCTCATGCCAAACTGGCCTCATCCACCGGTGTCTCCTGTCCCTTTGTCCCCCGAGGTGGACGTCCATCCCAGCAGGAGCCGACTGGGGTGCCCACCCCCACTCCAGGGCACAGATCTAGGTGCTCTCTCTCTCTGTCTGCCTCTACAGGGCACAGATCTAGGTCCCCCCCCCCACCATGACCGTGCCCAGACAACCTGTCTGCCTCTCTTGTCTCTCCCCTTCCCCCACCTCCGGGGCACAGGTCCAGGCAGTGGAGAAGGCGTGGGTTTTCACCTGAGCGTGCTGGGATGTGGTTCGGCCCCCGCTCGGGTCAGGGGGATCCCCCCGCGTGTTTGCGAGAAGCCTGGCTCTTGGCGTGTCAGGCAGCTCTGCTGGGGACTCCACCTCCGTCCCCGGGGATTTCGCTGCGGTGGCATGGCTTCCTGGAAGGGATGGCCGTCTGGCATCGGACGGAGAAGCTGACCAGCCGTGGGCCCGGCCCTCACAGCACGTCTGTCTTGCGTGAGAAGCGTCTGTGTCGAGAGTCTCGTGGCGTGGTGGAGTTCGCTTGGCTTTTCTGTGTGTGTGATGATTTTTTTTGTATTACCAGTTAACTCACTGTCCTGAGAGACCAAAACTAAAAGGTTTTCATTGGGATTGTCCCTCTCCCCCTCCCTGGGGGAATGCCAGGCTGCCCGCCCGATGGTCAGGCACACCAGGAAACGGGGGCAGATCTGACTGCAGGAGGCGCCCCACTGCTTGGCCTCATCCTGAGTGGGATCTGCCAGCTGTGACCTGAGAAACCTGCAGGGAGGACGCGGAGCACGGCCCTGAGACGCCCAGAGGCAGCGACTTCTCGAAAGGATTCGAGAAGGATTCGAGAAGCTCAGAAGCTCAGTCAGCCATTCACACCGAAGGGACCGACTCCTGGATTAAAGAGATTCAGAGTCCTTGGAAGAAGGAGGAGGAGGAGGAGCAGGAGGAGGAGGAGGAGCAGGAGGAGGAGGAAGAGCAGGAGGAGGAGGAGGAGGGGGAGAAGAAGAAGAAGAAGAAGAAGAAGAAGAAGAAGAAGAAGAAGAAGAAGAAGAAGAGGAGGAGGAGGAGGAGGAGGAGGAGGAGGAGGAGGAGGAGGAGGAGGAGGAGGAGGAGGAGAGGAGGAGGAGGAGAAGAGGAGGAGGAGAAGGAGGAGGAGGAGGAGGAGGAGGAGGAGGAAAAGAAGAAGAAGAAGAAGAAGAAGAAGAAGAAGAAGAAGAAGAAGAAGAAGAAGAAGAAGAAGAAGAAGAAGAAGAAGAAGAGGAGGAAGGAGGAGGAGGAGGAGGAGAGGAGGAGGAGGAGAAGAGGAGGAGGAGGTATTGGTGGAGGAGGAGGAGAAGAGAAGGAGGAGGAAGAAGAGGAGGAGGAAAGGAAGAGGAGGGGAGGAGAGGAAAGGAGGGGGAGAGGGGAAGAGGAGGAAGAAATCCCAAAATAGCTCTTACCCCTAGCAGAAAATAAATAAGGGAGGCAGATCTGCCTTTGTCATGAAAGCTTTGGGTGAAAGAATAAACCTCCAGGTTCCCGTCTGGGAAATAGTTTTTAAATGGTTCAAGTTGTGTGTAGAGAGGAGGAGGTGGGTGAAGGAGCAAAGGCCGGGATGTGTCAGGGGAGGACTGGTTTTGCAGCTAGTGGCATCCTTGAACGTGGACTTGCACGTGGCAGGGACGGCGTGGCACACCTCAGCGTGCCAGGAGCGAGTGCAGATGGCTTCGTGGTCACAGCAGCCGAGGGCACGGGCTGGCCTGGCAGGGCGCTCCTCGAGCTGGGCTGGCACAGAAGGGTGGTGCGGGTCCCAGGGAGCAGGGCCTGGGCGGCAGGCGTGGGCCCGTGAGGGCCACGAAGGCGGAGGAGGTGCTGGCGGTGGGAGCAGTGGGGGCGTCGGCAGGGGCGGGAGATGGAAGCAGGGTGACCGGAGGGGCTGGACGTCCTGTCAGGAGACCGTGGACGCCCGGTGCTGCTCAGGGGCGCGGTGGCGAGGCCCCAGGCACTCCATTGTCCTCTGTTAGGAACTCTGGAACCTTCCTCCTGGCTAGGATTTCTCATTACTCCCCCTAAATGTCCCCAAGCTCCGAGCCTTGTCACCAGTCCTTCCCGGCAACCCCTGCTGGGGTGGTGGATGTGTTGGGGGGATGGCGGAGGGGGAGCCCGTGTCAGGACAGACCTGCGTACCCCTCGACGCCGCGATCAAGCCACCGCTGCTGGCGTGTGTGTGTGTGTGTGTGTGTGTGTGTTCTTGTGCGTGGGGGATACACGCATACACACAGTGTCACACGGTGGGAGGAGTGAAAGGTCACAGCGGTGCCTCCGTTACGTCCCCTGCGGTTAGAAAGCAGAGGCCAGACCCCTCCACTTCCCCACGGCCCCTCCTCCTTCCCTCTTTCCTCCCCTCCCTCCCTCCCTCCCTCCCTTCCCTCCCTCCTTCTTTCCTCTTTAGTCAGATCCCCCGGCCCATCCCCCTCCAAGGTCTTCTTTTTGTTTGTTTAGTTGTATTTGTTTTCTGTAAATATAATTCCTTGTTTTAGACATGCAGGGGTCACTCGAGATTCTGGAGTGGGGGCGGATGACTGGGTCTGTTTATTTTCATATTTTCCTTTCTCTCTCTCTCTCTCTCTCTCTTGGATTTTGATGTTTGAACTTGAAAAAAAAACATACTTACAAGTATATATATATAAGCAAATGACTTACCTTTAAAACAAAGCAGTTGATTTTGTTCTTTTTGGTTTATCTTGTTTCTCATGGGGGGAGGGGCTCGGGGCTCGGGGGGGAGGGGTTTTTGTGAGCTGTATAGATTTCCAGTTCGGACTTGTTCAAAATGATGCAGGAACAAAACAATTAAAATGAAATTTAAAAATAACAACAACAACCACAGACAACATAAAAACAAGAAAAACTTTGTGATGTATAAAAGCTGTAAATAGTCAAAGATTCTTTCTCTTTCTAATGGCAAAATTATTTCTGTCACTTTATATTCAAAAATAAAGAAACCTACCACAAATTATCAGGGTAAAAAAAAACATGATAATAATAATAATAACCCAGCGTCGGAGTTGTTTCTTGGTCTCTGTGTCTTCTTGGGGCGCTGTGGGGGGCCGGGGGTTGGCCATTTCTCTCCCCTCTCTCTCTCTCCCTCTCTCCTTCCTCATAGGGGTCCCCCCATTTGCAGCGGGTCTCACCAGAGCGCCAGAGGGGCTGACGGGTGGAGAGGGGGGTGCACAGAGGAAAAGGAGAAGGTCCAGGGCGAATGGCTGACCCTGTTCCCTTAATTCCACACAAAGAGGAAACCGAGGCAGTCCTTAGAGAAGGGACTGCAGGGAGGAGAATCCAGAGGCGGGGGGGATGCCGAGCAGGCCCTAAGGCCCCTTTCGGGGTACAAGTCTCTGTGCCCCCCATGGCAGCCACCTCGGGGTGAAGAGATCTGCAGACACCCCCAAGTGCCAGGCGATGGCTTTTCCTCTGGCCACGACTCCCGGGCCAGCAGGCTCCATCTTCACCAGCTGCTGGGGGGGCGGGGGCTGCACAAACTCTGTTTTTCCCTCCAGGCTGGCGCTCTAAAACCGTTTGAGCCACAGCTCCACGTCTGGTTTTCTGGTGGTTCACTGGAGATCAGAGTCTCCTGGACTTTCCTGCTGGGCTGGCTTTGGACCCCGATCCTCAGATCTCAGCCTCCTGAGGAGCCGGGGTGACAGGCAGGAGCCAGCAACCTGGTTTGCATGTGTTCTTCATAAAACATCCATCGACTGTGCAAAACAAGCCTTTCTCCTCCCGGAGCCCGGACAGCTCCGCCCCTGCCTGTGACCTCGGGAGGCAGAGCCCTGGCTGGTGAGTAGAGGCCCATCCTGGCTCCAGGCCAGAGCTCAGGTCAAACACATTGCCCTCTCCCCTGTCCCGGAGGCTCTGCCGCTGCCAGATTCCTCAGCGCCTGGGATTCTGCCTTCCTACTATTTCCTTCCTACATTTGAAGGAAAGCCAGGCACCTGTCGTCCCAGCCACTCCGCTGGAGACGCTTCCCCGCCCAGGGCGAACGTCTCTGGAGAAGAACCCTCGGAGTGACACGGGGGCCGGAGGCGTCCTCGGGCCCCGAAGGCCCAGCGGTGTCCCTCTGGCGATGGAGCCCGCAGAGGAGACCCAGGAGTTCAAAGCCACACCCAGCAGCTGCATCCGTCGGGTGCCAACACCCTGGCCCGCCTCAGCCCGACCCTCATTTGAAGTCTGGCAAACGTGACTTGCACCAGGGGATGTGAAAAGAACAGCAGCAACCATGACGGATACAATAAAAGAGTTTTACTTCCTAATTCGAAAAATCTTTATGAACTTCACTGGGTGTTTGTTTTCTCCTGGGAAATGAATTCCATCCGCGGAACGGCGCAGATTACGGTTTTCTAGGTGGGGGGAGGAGACACTCCACTCATGCCAGGCCTCGGCCACAGCCGCCATGCAGCAGCCTTCCTGTGGCCTGTGAGCCCATGGCCACGGGAGGAAGGGCAGAAGAGCTAAGGCTGCATGTCTGAAATAACAGAGACCTGGGGTCACCCCAGCTCCTCAGGAGGCTGAGATCTGAGGATCGAGGTTCAAAGCCAGCCCAGGCAGTAAAGTCGGGGAGGACTCTGGTCTCCAGTGAACCACCAGAAAACCAGACGTGGAGCTGTGGTTCAAGGGGTAGAGCGCCAGTCTAGAGCCCTCATAGATGATAGGTAATAGAGTCAGAGGATTGCTACATGACAGACCACGAAGAGATGGATAGAGATGATGACTGATAGAGATGCAGATAGATGACAGATACATAGGCAGCCAGCCCTGCCCGGGTGCCCAGGAGAAACGCGTAGGAAACCACGCCGGTATTTGTCCCGGGACAGCTTGCAGATGGCAGCCGGCAGGGAGCCCTGACCCCCCGGCGGGCGGCTCTGCCAGGACTGCTCGGTTCTGGATGACCCAGGCCCACCGCTTCCCAGGCCGGCATGGCACAGTCTTCCAGGAGCATGGCGGCCGCCGGGCTCGCCACCACCACCTTTCCAGGCGGTGGCCTGGGGAGAGAGGGCTCTGCTGAAGAGAATTTTTTTTTAAGTCCTGTCCAGAGGATCCAGAGAATATGGCAAATAAAAGAGCCAGATTTTCTGGCAGGGATTTATAAGAAAGAGAAGGAGCAGCTGTCACACACAGCCAGGGGCCGATCGCAACGCACTGTGCCACAGCTGAGAAAATGCCAGGCTCGGCAGAGCTGGGCAGGAGCCTTCCAGAACATCCACAGGGACGGGAGAAGTTGCCTGTTGCCCTCCCTCACCACAACCACGAGCCCCCAGCTCCACCCAAGCAGAGACACGTGTCTTCTGGGCTGTCGGGGCAGGCAGGCTGGGGAGGCCAGAGGGAGGGAAGAGGAAGAAAGAGGAATGCTGCTGTGTTCCTCATCCACAGAGGCACGCTCAGTAGGGTGGGGGGCTCTCACGGACTTTCCTGCCCCGGCAGGCTTTGAACCACAATCTCCCAGATCTTAGCCTCCTGGCCTTTCGTAACGCCAACCTTTGGAAGCGTTTAGATAAGCCTGGCTGTATACCAGGGCTGCCATTTAGATTTGTCTGATTGCTTTTTCTGGTGATTAGGTTCGAGTTGAACGTGTCCTTGGCTAAGGATTCAAACAGATGGTTTTGTAGCCTTCTTAGGACAAAATCCAGCCATGACCAAGCACTGGTGGCGTTGTGTGTCTTTTGAGATGAGTATGTTTGAAGCCAGCACGGGGCAGGGAAGTCTGTGAGACTTATCTCCAATGAATCACCAGAAAATCAGAAGTAGAACTGTGACTCAAAGTGGTAGAGCACCAGCCTTGAGCGGAAGAGGTCAGGGTCAGCGCCCAGGCCCTGAGTTCAAGACCCAGGGCCACCACCAACAACAGTTAGTTGGTACTTCCGGATAGCTGAAGTTTAAATTCCATTTTATTGTTTGCGTAGAGATTCTGCCTGTGTCTGCGGGTGGTGAGAGTACTAGAACTGTGTCTGGTTAATTAATTATTATTTCAAACAGGACATGTTTATCTAAACCAAATTTCAGTTTCTTGGAGATAAATATGCCCTGTGGTGAATTTTCAATGGCTTCCTGTCAGCTTTGTTCTCTCAGTGAACCTGGGAACTCCGCCAGGCCTACCATCCCGTCTCTCAGCCTGGGCGCAACTGGCCCACGCTTATCACCCCAGCCACTCAGATCTTAGGACTGAGGTTCACAGCCAGCCCAGACAGGAGACTCTGATCTCCAAAGAACCCACCAGAAAACTGGAAGTGGAGCTGTGACTGAAGTGGTAGAGAGCCAGCCTGGAGGAAACAGTGCTCAGGGAGAGCGCCAAGGCCACCGGGACTGAGAAAAAGAAAAGACTCAGACAGACTAAGCTGTGTTCTTCCAAACTGGGACAGATGTTCACTGTGGAGACACCCAGAGAGGACCCAGAAGTAATGTTGGGCTGGGGAAAGACTCCTGGGCAGGCCTTCTCTCACACCCTAAGTGGCAGCCAGGGTCCATTCTCAAGTCACGGAAGAGTCACTGGATCAACAACAGCAAATGTTAAATCTCCAGCAAGAGGTGTGGAAGGAGCTAAATGTAGGCCATCTTACCTGGAGGGAGGCTGAAGGCTGGAGGCAGAGGTGTGAGCAGTGAGGACACTGTTCCAGGCCACAGAACATACATGCATGCTTGCATGTAAATATATATATATATATATATATACAAGACATACACACACACACACACACACTACACACACACACACACACACACACACACACAGCACACACATACATATATGAGACCAACTGGTCGACCAGTGGTTTTTTAAACCATCTAGTTAAAAGGAAAGGAAAATACGACCACCCCCCCAACCCACTTCACTCCAGGTGGAGCAGCACTGTGACCTCTGAAATGCAAATGCAGGATGCTGGGCAAACTCCTCTCTCCCATTTGGGCTGTGAAAACCTTGAGCTTTGGAGGCCCTCCCCTCCTTCATTCCCAAGCCCCCCTCCCATTCCCATGGGTGTTGGGGGGGTTAGCAGCTGTGCACATCAGAGGCTGGGGGACAGAAAGGGAGAGACAAAGGAAGACAGACAGAAAGCTAGAAGCTCTTTCTTATTGTTATTTTTTTCCCTTGTTAACGTTTTCCTTCAGGCAGCCAAATAACACATTTTGTCTTGCAGAGGCTTTTCATGATATATAATTTAAAGCCTATAAATAGATGGCTGTTATTAACAAGACAGAGAGAGAAGAGAGAAAGAGATTTTCTCTCTATGGAGACATGAGCAGAAGTGCTGCAGAGGGAGAGAGGTTGAGGAAGATGGACAGAAGCTAGCTGTCTGTCTCCACCTTTTGCTCTCCTCTCCTCTCTCTTCTTCTAGGATTGTGGTTTCAAATAATCTCCAACTTAGGCCCTATCTGCCACTCCACCCCACTCTCTGGTCTTGCTCAGATCCTTCTAGAATGCTCAGCTCCCCCTTCCTGCGCCCCTGCTCCCTCCTCTTTTCCTCGATAGCCAGCAGTCCTCTTCCTTGTCCCAAGACTCCCCTGGGCTCAGACAGAGCAGAGAGGCGAGAGGAGCCAGATGGCTGGGTCACAAGGCCTCGCTGTGGGAAGCAGCTATGCCAGCAAAGAGACAGGACTCTGAATAAGGTGTGCATGTCAGGTATTATTTGTTATAGGAAAGCTTTTGTCTTTTAAATAGATCAGATCCATCCACCAGGATCATAGGATAGATCCACTAGGTTTGGAGATCGCGCCCTGCACCCCTCTCCATGGGGCTCTGAGAATCCCGGGAATCCCGGGTGGAAGAGGGATACCTTCTCTGTCTGAGACCCCGGGGGGAAGGGGGGGCGGAGCCTGAGGCCCCAAGCGAGCTCTTCACAACACACAGCTCCACTGGTCTGGCACACCAGTGAGGACGTCGGGGGAGGCATGGAGGCTGACCCTGCGTCAGGACCAGCCCCCCACGGCACCCCAACCTCCTTCCAAACACCACCCTGATACCCAGCGGTGATGACTTGTCAATGCTCCAGTCAGCTCTTTCTTCTGCAAGCTCTTTGGCTACATCCCCAATAGTAGGAAAAGGTCCTAAAAGAGGAGAGGAGATAAACACTTCTTCAATGGGTGAGTGAGTGGATGGATGGATGGATGGATGGGGTGGGTGGGTGAGTGGATGGATCGGATGGATGGGTGGTGGATGGATAGATGGGTGCATAGATAGATGGGTGGTAGATGGATAGATGGATGGGGTGGATGGATGATGGGATGGGTGGATGGATGGGGTGGATGGATGGATGGGTGGGTGGTGGGTGGATAGATGGATAGGTGGGTGGGGTGAATGGATGGATGGACTGGGTGGTGGATGGATAGATGTGTGCATAGATAGATGGGTGGTAGATGGATAGATGGATGGGTGGATGGATGGGTGGATGGATGATGGATGGATAGGTGGATGGATGGGTGGATTGGATGGATGGGTGGTGTGGGTGGCTGGGTGGTGGATGGATAGATGGATAGGTGGGTGGGTGAATGGATGGATGGGTGGGTGGTGGATGAATAGATGGGTGCATAGATAGATGGGTGGGTGGATGGATGATGGATGGGTGGATGGGTGGATGGATGGGTGGATGGATGGATGGTGGATGGATAGATGGATGGGTACATGGATGGATGATGGATGGGTGGATGGGTGGATGGATGGGTGGATGGATGGATGGTGGATGGATGGATAGATGGATGGGTAGATGGATGGATGGTGGATGGATAGATGGATGGGTGGATGGATGGATTGGGTGGGTGGATGGATGGGTGGTGGATGGATAGATGGGTGCATAGATAGATGGGTGGTAGATGGATAGATGGATGGGTGGATGGATGATGGATGGATAGATGGATGGGTGGATGGATGGGTGGATGGATGGATGGGATGGATAGATGGATGGGTGGATGGATGGGTGGATGGGTGGGTGGATGGATGGTGGGTGGATGGATGGATGGATGGGTGGTGGGGTGGGTGGATGGATGGGTGGGTGGATGGATGGGTGGATGGATGGATGGATGGGTGGATGGATGGGTGGATGGGTGGATGGATGGATGGATGGATGGATGGATGGGTGGATGGATGATGGATGGATAGATGGATGGTGTGGATGGATGGATGGGATGGTAGGTGGTGGATAGATAGGTGGTGGATGGACAAGTGAATGGCTCATCTTCCTACTTTAAATCTGATACCATTTGGTGGGCAGAGAGTCCTGAGAAAATGAATTTTCCATCCTCTGCCGGCATTGCTGGCTCAGCCTCACCGAGTCTCCTGTGGCCTTCATTATTATTTTTGCTTTGTTTTGTTTCTCGACTGCTCCAGCCAAGATTACACTTATATGATGATTATTTCCCTTGCCTGATCGCTAACCATTTTACTGAACAGACCATTATAAAAGAAAAACATTTTAAAAAAGAAGAAAAACAAAAAACCTTTACCTAAAGATCTTAAAGCAATTCTACCAAGGTCAAGCCAGACCCTGAGCGGCTAAACCAGGTTACAATGCCGGGCGGAAGAACAAGATTGTGGGGAGCAGAGGGCAGCCTCTGCCTTTCCCTAAGACCCCCGGCCTCGACCCCTGCCGGCTGGGGTCCCCAATAAGTGACGTTCAAGTCATCAAGAGGGTAGTAAAAATGACTCACAAACAGCCGTTAATATCCGGGAACATTTCCCTCTGGTCTGTCTACATGGAAATGAGATGCTAGACTCGCATGAGGCAAATCCCGTTTTCCGTCCTATTTTTTTAGGCTTTGCTGTCCTGGCCATTCTCCACCATTATTAAGGATCCTTTAGAAGCCTGATTTGTGACTGTGTCATAAAAATTCCCTCCCCAGCCTCTCAGAATCTGTTTAACCTTCGCACACCCCAGGATGCTCTGAAGGCCTCTCCTTTCCTTCTCTTCTGAGTCAGTGTGCGTAGTGATACGCTTTTTCATTTTTGTTTTAAATGAACGCATGACTTGATGATCATTTTATTTAGGTGGACCCCTGGGGTGAGGTTACCGAGTCAAACCATAGCTGGCAGGTTTTTTTCAGCAGCTAACTGGCAGGAATGTAACTCAAGCTGCGCTCGCTCCCGACACAACGAGGACCTGGGCTGTCCTGAGCTGAGCGTGGCTCAGCTTGAGCCGTCCAGACAGCGCTGGAGTAGAACCTGAGTCAAATGTTCTAAGCATTGCAGCAGCTCGGAGTTGCAGCCAAAACTCCAGGCCGGAGGCCAAAGGCCCAGCAATCTCATCAGGGTTGGCCGAGCCGCGGGCTGGCTGGACCTGCTAAGAATACAGCAGTCCTTCACCTGGGCCACAGGGGAGAGAGGGAGGTGAGCACACACAGGTCACCACGGGCACGGTGTCCGGAACCACGGCGTCCACGGGGAGAGACGACGCCCCTCCTCACTGCCCTGGGAATCCCGCTGACTTCTTGCTCTGGCTCGGGGCACAAACACTCTGCTGGGCCAAGCCCTGGCAGGCGTGAAGACCAGCCATGGCCGAGGTCTCGGGCGCCATCTCCGCCTCCCCCGTGCCCCGATGCTGGCTGTAGGTTTGCCGTGTGTGGCCTTTGTTCTGTGCAGATCCGTCTCTTCCGTTCCCGGTCTCTTCTGAATTCTTTCACTGAAGGAGGCCGGACGGCGTCGTGCGCTGGAGAGGCTGGCGAGAGAGACGGATGCGGCCGCCATGCTCAAGGCTCAGAGACACGCAGCAGACCCGGCAGGCCTGCCTCCTCCAAACCTGTCCTGCGCGCGGGTGACGCGTCCAGAGGAAAGGGAAATGCACTGGAAAAGCAACCTGACCTAGGAGCGTTCCCTTCAAACCTCAGATGGAAATGAGCTTGGCTGGACCCCGGCTGGGTGAATACGCCCTGCTGAAACACCGCAGGTGGACCACAGAGAAACTGCTGAGTGACGGCGTGGAGGCCAGAGCTCGTAATGACCCCACAGGCTGGGGGGCCGGGGGGACGTCCCGATGGCTACAATGATAAACTGTGCAGGGCTGAAAATGGAACATCCGTGCTCAGCCGAGCTAGCGCAGGCAGAAGACACAGAAAAGACAGCGCAAAGGTGGAAAAAAATATTTAAAAACCCAGACACCCAGACACTCAGCTTAGAAACACAACTTGAATGATTTTTAAACAACAACACAATAACGAAAATAATAATAAAATAACAGTGGGGGGGGCCTAGAGGATTGGAGAGAAAATACGTCATGGATATCACCAACCGAGAAACGCTCGGGCGAGACCCGTGGGGAGACCTGGAGGCCGGGAGCTGTGCGGGCGCTGTCCGCGGTTCTGAACACCGGTCCCCACCCCTCAGGCCCGCTCAGGACACAAGCCTCAGGACCCTCTCCCCCCACCTGGCCCGCAGATGCCCCCTCCAGCCCCTCCAACGTCCCCGACTCAGACGTCCACCATTCTTGACTTCCTCCAACATGGACTCTCCCCGCCCCAGGCCCCAGACAGCAAACCTTCCCTGCCACGTGTGCTCCGGAATGCCACGTGTGCTGTAACCGTGACCAGGCGGGGTCTGGTCTGCTGCCAGCCCCAGGTCCCGTGGCGCGGCCTGGCTCTGTCCATCCAGGCCTGAGGTCTGAGGAAGCCGCATTGGCTGGGCCCAGGCCGGGTGTGGCGGGGCCTTTGCCTCCGGGAGTCCGCTCCCCCGTCTTCTCCCCCGGATGGCCTGGTTCCTGGCCACTTCCTCCCATCCAGACAGCTCCCCACGTCGCCCCCTCTTTGAAGAATCGGGAGGAGTCAGGCTGGCGACAGGACGGGGCCTGCCTGGAAATCACCGTCATCTCCTTTTTCAGGGCGCGCTGGTTAGCACCCTAAATCCACCTGCAGCCTTAATCCCTCTAGAGCCTCAGAACGCGTCCACAGACATCCGGGTGGAAGAGGAGAGGCGAGGCGGAGTGCCTGCCTCGGCCCTGCACGGAACCCAGAATCAAACCCAGCTCCCCGGCTACGGGGCAAGCGAACAGAATCCGGGGTCCTCGGATCCGCCGCCTGGCCTCAGTGATGCTTCAGGGTCCATGCTGGACCCAGTGAGGACGGGGAGAGAGAGAACGAGAGAACGAGAGACTGGGAAAGCAAGAAGGAGAAAAGGAGAACAAGAAGGAAGACAGGTCGCAGACAGGAGAAGATAAAGCCAGGTCCTCTCCGTGTTAAGTGCTTTATTCAGTTTTCGCCGTAATTAAATGGGTTTTTAAAATGTTAATGGAATAAACTGAACTCGACTTCCCCGTTTTCCTCCAGACCCTGCAGTTATGCGCGGGACCCGTCTGGAAAGCCAGCCAGGCTGATGGATGAACTGAAGACAAATCAAATTTCCCTGAGCTAGGTGAAATACACCGAGCAGGGGGCAGGGCGGGAGGCCCGGATAAACCTGCTGAGAGAAAACCAAGGCCTGGCCGGGGCTGCCGTCACCCCGGGTGCACGGCCCAGTGGGAGAAGGGGGTGGTGACGATTCTGGGGCACTGCCCGGCCTCGGCCAAGCCCCCATCCCGGTACGTCTCTGGCTGGAGAGCTCTGGGAAACGAGCCGGGCTCCGGGCCAGCCTGCTGAGGCCCAGGGCACCTGCCCCCCACACCCCTGCTGGCGGGGAGAGGGGGGATTTCAGGGTGAGATACAAGAGCGCCTGAGGGCCTGTGCAGGGCCCCGGCTCCTTCCCAAGGCCAGGGGACCAGCCCGTGCCCTCCCCCTGCCACGGGAGCAGAGAAGCCTGGCGGCTGAGGTGCCTTCAAGGCTGCGATTGGCAGGAGGCGGGGAGGAGGGCATGGGAAGACGGGGTGGGGGGACAGGGAGTGGGGACCGTCCGTCCGAGGACGCGAGCTCCCCCCTCCCCCTCGCCCTTCCAAGGAATCCACGAGAGCCTCTCCTGGCCGCCTCGGAAGCCAGCCTTGAAAATTGGCTGCTGCAGCCCCTGGGTTCTCTCATTAGCAGCTGCTAATGGCTGGTGTGTTAACGACTCAATTAGGGTTCTAATGGGCCCGTGGAAACGTCCTGTGTGTTCAAGGGGAAGGGAGCTGCCCGCCCAGAGAGGATGGAGGCCGGTGGAGAAGGCCCCGCGCCAGCCCCAGGCCTGGCCGCCACCTCTAACCAGGGACCAGGCAGGTGGCCAGCCTGGTGGGGTGTCCGGGCCTCCCGGCTGCGGAGCCAGCGCACCCCGTCTTCCCCCTCCGAGGTGCGGTTTCTGGTTAGAGACGGGGTGAGATCGAGAACCCTCTGAGCCGTGGGGTACCCGCTGCCAGCACGCAGTCCTGGCATGATTTGGGGGACAGCTGTGTGGGGGCATCCGCGGGCAGCTCTTGAAAGACAGGACCCATTCCCGCAAACTTGAGGGGGGGCCGGGTCTGTTGTAGAGGTGCCTGGAAGGGTAGTCAACCCATCCTCAAGCCTGCTGTGGCTGGTCGGGGGGACAGATGGACCTGGGTCCCACATGCACAGAGCTCCTGGCAGATACCTGCCTGGCTGGCCTCCTCCAGGTAACCGCACAGACTGTGCTGAAACACACGAGGAGAGGCCGAGGCACCAGGGCACCCGCCTGCCATCCCAGCCACACAGGAGGCTGTGAGCTGAGGCTCCAGGTTCAAAGCCAGCCTGGACAGGAAAGTCCGAGAGACTCTGATCTCTGGTGAACCACCAGAAAACCAGACGTGGAGCTGTAGTTCAAGTGGTAGAGAGCCAGCCTGGAGCAGGAAAGCTCCGGGACAGGGCCCAGGACACTGGCACCAAAATAATAATAATAATAATAATAAATAATAATAATAATAATGGGGTTAGGCACGCACCAGGGTTTGGAGCTGGCATATTTCTCAGCTAGACCCCAGCTTTCCTTCCCTGGTATCACTCTGAAAATATGCACATCGCACACCAAGAGGTGATTTGTAAAAGTAATTAAGTTTACTAATAGTGGGCCTGGAAATAGGGAGATTATCTAGCGAGATTATCCTGGCCCCAGGAAGGCGTATGTGTGTCTGTCTGTCTGTCCGTCTGTGAGCTGGACCTGGGCCTTGAACTCAGGGCCTGTCTGCTCTCCCTGGGCTCGTGTGGTCAAGGTTAGCGCTCTGCCTCTTTGAGCCACGGTGCCATTTCTGGCTTTTGAGATCAGAGTCCCACTGACTTTGCACCCAGACCGGCTCTGAACCGCGGTCGTCAAGCTCCAGCCACGAGCACCGAGAACTTGGCCGTTTCGCCAGCTCTCTCCCTGGCCCTTCACTGCATTTCTGGGTGAAGGAGGACAGGAGAAAGAGCTGACCGGAACGGGGCCCGGAAAGCGTCCGTTACCTGGCGTCCACTGCCGTCGGAAAACAGGTCCTGGCCGGAAGGGATGTAGAGACGTCTTCTGGGTGGAGGTGGGAATTGTGAAGCGCGGAAGGCAGAGCCGGCGTTGGAGAACAGGAAGGAGGCGCCTGACTGCTCAAGGCCGGCGCTCAAACCCCGGGCCGCACAGAGGAAAGCAGGTCCGCTGGAAACTCACAGGCCAAGGGAACTCGGGAAGCAAACGTCCAGGCTTGCTGTTCTTGACAGAATTCAGAGCCACGCAAGAGCTGGCTTCGCAGTCAGAAGAGCTGAACACAGCTTGGGTTTTCTCTCCTGAAACTTCACGCAAATTAACTTCATAGACATGAGTTACGAGATGAACGTCACGTAAGGCAATACCAGGAACAGAAAGGAAGAGGAGCAGGACGACACCCCAGAGGCTGCGGGTGGAGGCCGGCCGGGGAGCCAAGCCCGATCCTCCTCTGCCAAAGGGACTGGCGGCATTGCTTAAAAATGAAAGAATAAGACATCAACACGGGGGCGGGGAGACCCGAGGGGGACCACAGAGCACGCACACAAACCACAAGGCACGACGACAAAGGAGGGGACGAGGAATGCGGAGCCAGTGCTGGAGAGGGGAAGTGGAGGGGAGGAGCCATGACAGAGAGCGGAAGTGGAGGGGAGGAGCCAGTGCTGGAGAGCGGAAGTGGAGGGGAGGAGCCAGTGCTGGAGAGCGGAAGTGGAGGGGAGGAGCCATGACAGACAGGGGAAGTGGAGGGGAGGAGCCAGTGCTGGAGAGGGGAAGTGGAGGGGAGGAGCCATGACAGAGAGGGAAGTGGAGGGGAGGAGCCAGTGCTGGAGAGGGGAAGTGGACGGGAGGAGCCAGTGCTGGAGAGGGGAAGTGGAGGGGAGGAGCCAGTGCTGGAGAGGGGAAGTGGAGGGGAGGAGCCAGGTGCTGAGAGGGGAAGTGGAGGGGAGGAGCCAGTGCTGGAGAGGGGAAGTGGAGGGGAGGAGCCAGTGCTGGAGAGCGGAAGTGGAGGGGAGGAGCCAGTGCTGGAGAGCAGAAGCTCGGAGGGAGGAGCCATGACAGAGAGGGGAAGTGGAGGGAGGAGCCAGTGCTGGAGAGGGGAAGTGGACGGGAGGAGCCATGACAGAGAGGGGAAGTGGAGGGGAGGAGCCAGTGCTGGAGAGGGGAAGTGGACGGGAGGAGCCAGTGCTGGAGAGGGGAAGTGGAGGGGAGGAGCCAGTGCTGCAGAGGGGAAGTGGAGGGAGGAGCCAGTGCTGGAGAGGGGAAGTGGAGGGGAGGAGCCAGTGCTGGAGAGGGGAAGTGGAGGGGAGGAGCCAGTGCTGGAGAGGGGGAAGTGGAGGGGAGGAGCCATGAGAGAGAGGGGAAGTGGAGGGGAGGAGCCAGTGCTGGAGAGGGGAAGTGGAGGGGAGGAGCCAGTGCTGGAGAGGGGAAGTGGAGGGGAGGAGCCAGTGCTGGAGAGCGGAAGTGGAGGGGAGGAGCCAGTGCTGGAGAGCAGAAGTGGAGGGGAGGAGCCATGACAGAGAGGGGAAGTGGAGGGGAGGAGCCAGTGCTGGAGAGGGGAAGTGGAGGGGAGGAGCCATGACAGAGAGGGGAAGTGGAGGGGAGGAGCCAGTGCTGGAGAGGGGAAGTGGACGGGAGGAGCCAGTGCTGGAGAGGGGAAGTGGAGGGGAGGAGCCAGTGCTGCAGAGGGGAAGTGGAGGGGAGGAGCCAGTGCTGGAGAGGGGAAGTGGAGGGGAGGAGCCAGTGCTGGAGAGGGGAAGTGGAGGGGAGGAGCCAGTGCTGGAGAGGGGAAGTGGAGGGGAGGAGCCAGTGCTGGAGAGGGGAAGTGGAGGGGAGGAGCCATGACAGAGAGGGGAAGTGGAGGGGAGGAGCCAGTGCTGGAGAGCGGAAGTGGAGGGGAGGAGCCAGTGCTGGAGAGGGGAAGTGGAGGGGAGGAGCCATGACAGAGAGGGGAAGTGGAGGGGAGGAGCCAGTGCTGGAGAGGGGAAGTGGAGGGGAGGAGCCATGACAGAGAGGGGAAGTGGAGGGGAGGAGCCAGTGCTGGAGAGGGGAAGTGGAGGGGAGGAGCCATGACAGAGAGGGAAGTGGAGGGGAGGAGCCATGACAGACAGGGGAAGTGGAGGGGAGGAGCCAGTGCTGGAGAGCGGAAGTGGAGGGGAGGAGCCAGTGCTGGAGAGCGGAAGTGGAGGGGAGGAGCCACACCAGAGAGGGGAAGTGGAGGGGAGGAGCCAGTGCTGGAGAGCGGAAGTGGAGGGGAGGAGCCACACCAGAGAGGGGAAGTGGAGGGGAGGAGCCAGTGCTGGAGAGCGGAAGTGGAGGGGAGGAGCCAGTGCTGGGGAGCGGAAGTGGAGGGGAGGAGCCATGACAGAGAGGGGAAGTGGAGGGAGGAGCCAGTGCTGGAGAGGGGAAGTGGAGGGGAGGAGCCATGACAGAGACCGGGAAGGGAGAGGGGCACACGCGGTGCCCCGGGGCTGCGTCTTGAAAGCCCACAGCCCACGAGGGCCGGGCTGACCCGGCGGCCACACAGGCAGCTCGCTCACACACGCGGGACTCAAGAATCACCGCGCAACCAAGAGAAAACCAGAGACTTACAGAGGAAGGGAAATGATGGAGACTCGAGACCCAGTCACAGGCTCCGAGTCATCGATGGGTGGGTGGGTGGAGGGATGGATGGGTGGAGGAATGGAGCCCGGGGTCAGTGATGAGGAGCACCTGGGCAGGGAGAAGCAGCCCTGGTGGGGAGGAGCAGCCCGGGTGGGGAGGAGCAGCCCGGGTGGGGAGGCTGGGCAGAGACGAATGGACCACGGTAGTGGGAGGAGGGGTCACGGGGTCACGGGGATCCCGCTCTCCGGCCCCACGACCAGGCAGGGTCTCTGCTCCCTTGGCTTGGCGATGCCGCCCCGCTCCTCCCCTGACCACAGAGCAGAGGCTGCAGGCGACCTCCGGTGGACACTCGAGGTACTGCACCAGCGGGACAGAGGCCCAGGGCGACCCCGGTGGACACTCGAGGTACTGCACCAGCGGGACAGAGGCCCAGGACGACCCCGGTGGACATCGGGTACTGCACCAGCGGGACAGAGGCCAGGACGACCCCCGGTGGACACTCGAGGTACTGCACCAGCGGGACAGAGGCCCAGGACGACCCCGGTGGACATCGGGTACTGCACCAGCGGGACAGAGGCCCAGGACGACCCCGGTGGACATCGGGTACTGCACCAGCGGGACAGAGGCCCAGGACGACCCCGGTGGACACTCGAGGTACTGCACCAGCGGGACAGAGGCCCAGGGTGACCCCGGTGGACACTCGAGGTACTGCACCAGCGGGACAGAGGCCAGGACGACCCCGGTGGACACTCGAGGTACTGCACCTGCGGGACAGAGGCCCAGGGCGACCCCGGTGGACACTCGAGGTACTGCACCAGCGGGACAGAGGTCAGGACGACCCCGGTGGACACTCGAGGTACTGCACCAGCGGGACAGAGGCCCAGGACGACCCCGGTGGACACTCGAGGTACTGCACCAGCGGGACAGAGGCCAGGACGACCCCGGTGGACACTCGAGGTACTGCACCAGCGGGACAGAGGCCCAGGACGACCCCGGTGGACACTCGAGGTACTGCACCAGCGGGACAGAGGCCCAGGGCGACCCCGGTGGACACTCGAGGTACTGCACCAGCGGGACAGAGGCCCAGGACGACCCCGGTGGACACTCGAGGTACTGCACCAGCGGGACAGAGGCCCAGGACGACCCCGGTGGACACTCGAGGTACTGCACCAGCGGGACAGAGGCCCAGGACGACCCCGGTGGACATCGGGTACTGCACCAGCGGGACAGAGGCCAGGACGACCCCCGGTGGACACTCGAGGTACTGCACCAGCGGGACAGAGGCCCAGGGCGACCCCGGTGGACACTCGAGGTACTGCACCAGCGGGACAGAGGCCCAGGGCGACCCCGGTGGACACTCGAGGTACTGCACCTGCGGGACAGAGGCCCAGGGCGACCCCGGTGGACACTCGAGGTACTGCACCAGCGGGACAGAGGCCCAGGACGACCCCGGTGGACACTCGAGGTACTGCACCAGGGGGACAGAGGCCCAGGGCGACCCCGGTGGACACTCGGGTACTGACCTCCAGCTGGCCCTGGCCCCCGCGCTGCCCCTGTGGTGGCCCCGCTGTCCCCCAGCGGCCGTGACTGCTGCGGCGCTGTGACACGCCTGCCGGTCGCCTGCCGGACCTGCTGGACCTGCTGGACGCCGGCTGGACCTGGCCGTGGGCTCCGGGTCCCGGCTCCTGGGCTGCGAGGACCTCACTTCTCCCAGTCACTTTCTTGTTGCTATGGAAACCAGCACGTTTCCTCCCCTGAATGAGTGGTGTGCATGTGCCGGGCGTGTGTGTGCGTGTGTGTGTGCGTGTGTGTGCGTGTGTGTGCGTGTGTGTGTGCGTGTGTGTGTGTCCATGTGTGTGCGTGTGTGTGTGCGTGTGTGTGTCCATGTGTGTGTGTGCGTGTGTGTGTGTCCATGTGTGTGCGTGTGTGTGTGCGTGTGTGTGCGTGTGTGTGTGCGTGTGTGTGTGTGCGTGTGTGTGTGTGCGTGTGTGTGCGTGTGTGTGTGTCCATGTGTGTGCGTGTGTGTGTGTGTGTCCATGTGTGTGCGTGTGTGTGTGTCCATGTGTGTGCGTGTGTGTGTGTGTGTCCATGTGTGTGCGTGTGTGTGTGTCCATGTGTGTGCGTGTGTGTGTGCGTGTGAGTGCATGTGTGTGCGTGTGTGTGTGCGTGCGTGTGTGTGTCCATGTGTGTGCATGTGTTTGTGTGCGTGTGTGTGTGCGTGTGAGTGCATGTGTGTGAGTGTGTGTCCATGTGTGTGCATGTGTGCGTGTGTGCATGTGTGCGTGTGTGTATGTGTGCATGTGTGCGTGTGTGTGCATGTGTGCGTGTGTGTATGTGTGCATGTGTGCGTGTGTGTGCATGTGTGCGTGTGTGTGTGCATGTGTGCATGTGTGCGTGTGCCGGGCGTGTGCATGTGTGCATGTGTGCATGTGTGTGTGTGCATGTGTGCGTGTGTGTGCGTGTGTGTGTGTGCATGTGTGCGTGTGCCGGGCGTGTGCGTGTGTGCATGTGTGTGCATGTGTGCGTGTGTGTATGTGTGCATGTGTGCGTGTGTGTGCATGTGTGTGCATGTGTGCGTGTGTGTGCATGTGTGCATGTGTGTGTGTATGTGTGCATGTGCCGGGCGTGTGCGTGTGTGTGCATGTGTGCGTGTGTGCATGTGTGCATGTGTGCGTATGTGTGCATGTGTGCGTGTGTGCGTGTGCCGGGCGTGTGTGCATGTGTGCATGTGTGCGTGTGTGCATGTGTGTGCACACTGGCAGACGTGTGCTGGCCGCTGACCGGCCTGGCCTCCCCCCACCCCGTCCCCTCTTCTCCCCCCCTTCCATCTGGTGCTCAGCCGCTCTACTTGGAATGGGGCTGGGGAGGGAGGAGGGAGGGGGAGGAAGGGGAGGGAAGAGAGGGGAGGAGAGAGGAAGGGGAGGAATTAGGGGGAGGAGAGGGAGAGGGGGAGAGGAAGGGGAGGAGGGAGGGGGAGGAGAGGGGAGGGAAGAGGAAGGGGAGGAGGGAGGGCAGGGAGGGGAGGAGAGGAGAGGGAGGGAGGGAGAGATGGGAGGGAGGGGAGAGATGGGAGGAAGAGAGGGAGGGGAGAGGAAGGGGAGGAATTAGGGGGAGGGAGAGGGGAGGTGGAGGAGAGGAGGAAGAAGGGGAGGGGAAGGGGAGAGGAGGGGAGGGAGAGGAAGGAAGGAGGAGGGAGGGAGGGGGAGAGGGAGGGAGGGGAGGGAGAGAGGGAAGGGAGACGGGGAGGGGAAGGGAAGGGGAGAGGGGAGAGGGAGGGGAGGGGAGGGGAGGAAGCTCCTCTCTTCACCTGGCTCTGTCCTTGGCATCCCAGCCCGCAGGCCACTGCCCATTTTTCCCCTGAGGCCAGGCAGGGAGGCACAGGGGGTCACAGGAGGTCACGGGGTTCAGAGGGGGTCACAGGGGACCATGGGGACCACGGGGACCACGGGGCCTGGCCCCGTCACTGGGTGGAGTGAGAAGGATCCTCCAGTCTTGGCGGCCGCCCTGGTGGAGGCCGTGGAGAGGCCAGGCCCTGGCCTGCTGTGTGGCCCGTTGGAGCGTGGCTGGCCCCCCGCGGCCCGCGGCCTCCCTGTGGGGACCGTTCTCCCGGCCACCCCTTCACCCGGCAGCTGCCCAGTGGGCCTCCGCCATGGCCGCGTGCCAACACGAGTCAGACGCCCAGAGTCCGAGCACACGGCCGCTGGCATCAGACGGGGGGGGGGGGGGGGTGAGCGGGGCCCGGTGCCTCCCGCCTGCCACCCCAGCCCCTCAGGAGGCTGAGATCTGAGGATCGCAGGTTCAAAGCCAGCCCGGGCAGGAAAGTCCAGGAGACTCTGATCTCCAGGGAACCACCAGAAAACCAGACGTGGAGCTGTGGTTCAAGGGGTAGAGCGCCAGCCTGGAGGGAAAGCAGCTCAGGGACAGCGCCCCAGGCCCTGGGTTCAAACCCAAGGACTGCTGGCACCAACAAACAAAATCGAGAAAAACCAGCTCGCTTTCTCCAGCTACGTAAGCCAGCGGGGCTGGGCGTCTTTGTATTTCAGAGCCGCCCAGGCTGCGGCTGATTTCCCCCTCAGTGGAAATCTACAGGGAGTTAACAGTCACTCAGTAAATAAACATCTTTCAGAAAATGGAACAGGAGGCCCCCACGAGTTCAAAGTCTCTTACTTTGTTGGCTCGGCATCTTACTCGTGCTCATCTGTCCTCACTGACGAGTGCCTTCCCTCAGTCACCCAAAAAGAAAAAAAAAACTGCTAAGAGAAATCGCTTATGTGAAGCCATCTAATTTTTCGTTCCAAAAATAAGATGGCCATTTCCATGCTGCTGCTGATGTCAGTGCAGAAGAAAGACGGCCGGCTCTGTGCGCAGTGCGCTCGAGGTCCAGACCGGACGTCAAGTGGGGTGTCTGGGACCTCAGGCTGTCGGCCGACCCCGGCCTGCATCTCCAGTAACCATGACAACTGCACCTGCCAGCCGGCCCCGTGACACACGCGAGAGGGCTGGCTGCATGGCGGCTCGTGGGGCCGGGATTCTTCTTAGAGAGCCAGGCTGTTACTTCAGGGTGGAAGGGGACAGCCACGGGCTCCCCTCTCCGTTAACACCACTTCTGAGCTCCACCCCATCCCTTCCAGCAATGGACACAGAACTCGGGATCCGGAAACGGTGAAGACAGAGGAAAGAGGCTCGGGAGGGCACCGGGGCCTCAAGTTCAAGTCCCAGGACTGACGGAGAGGAGAGGAGAGGGGAGGGGAGAGGAGAGGGGAGGGGAGGGGGAAAGGGGAGGGGGGCGTCTGGAGTGAGGAGAACTGGGTGTGATCAGAGGTGGTGCAGGGGTCCCCGAGGGGCTCGGCTTTCAGGGTAAATGGATGCACAGTCCCCTGGTCTGGACTTGCGTCCCCTCATCCCATCACTTCCTGAGCTGGCCACCATGGGGCAGTATGGCCACACTGCAGGGCCGGCAGGGCCGGGCTCCCACCAGCCGCAGACTGGGCCAGGGACACTAAGGGGAAACTGAGGCCAGCATTCTTATGGCACAGCCAGCTAGAGGGGGAGTGCGGTCCCGTGTCTGTTCGCGGTGTTGGGGACCCTGGGCCTCTCCTGACCCCACATGGGTCCTGCAGGAGCCCCTTTACCCCACCTTGCCTGGGCCTCCCACACCAATGGCTCAGAAAAAGAAAATCATCCAGGGCCCGGCCCGGGACGATTAACGTGCTATTTGGGGGGGGGATGAGGTAAGGGCTTGCAGAGAAGCCCAGAGCACTGGGCACCTCTCCCTCCTCAAGCCTCGGGCCTCCACCCTGGGCCTCCCTCCCCCATCCTCCCTGGGCCTCCCCTCTCTCTCTCTCTCTCTCTCTCTCTCTCTCTCCTCTCTCTACTCTCTCTCTCTCATCTCTCTCTCTCTCTCTCTCTCTCTCTCTCTCTCTCGCACACACACCCCTCCACCCTGAGCCTCTGCCGCCATGGGCTGGGCTGCCTTAGACCCTGGGCAGGAGAGACTGCGACTTTGATCTCTTCCAATCAACCACCCAAAGAAACAAGTGGAGCTGTGGCTCAAGTGGTAGAGCACCAGCCTTGAACAAAAGAGCTCAGGGACAGCGCCCAGGCCCTGAGTTCAAACCCCAGGACCAGCGCGCACATGCACACGCACACACACACACTTGCACACATGCACACACATGCACACACGCACGCACGCACACACACGCATGCACACGCACACACACGCACACACACACACGCACGCACGCGCACAGTTCCTAAGCAAATTGACTTTAAGCTACAAATGTGCTAATACCAATGGCAGAACGAAGAGTGGTTTGAGGCCGCAAGACGAACAGGGTAAGAGAAGATGTCCCAGCTTTCAAACAAAACCCAAGGACTCAGGGACTCAGGAGGTGGAGACCAGAAGTTCGCGGGCCCCGGGACGCCGCCCCTCGACCTCGGCGGGCCTCAGAGCAGCTCCCGAGCCTGGCACACCCCCCTGGATCTCCTTCCCCTGCTGCGGCCGGGACCTCGCGTCTGAGGCTGCTGTGGACTGCGTGTGCGGCTCTCGTGGACTGAACTGTGGTGAGGTTTCCCCCGGGGCCCTCGGAGGGCCCGGATGAGAACCCAGTTCCCCAGCCAGAGCAGTGCCGGCCTGGCAGTGGGTACCCAGCGCTGACGCCCTCCCACCCCTCATCTACTGCTTATAAAATCCTACTTCCACCCGAGAACTTTCGCCATCGCCGGACACATCCCTAGCGGCGCCGTTACTTGAGGGAGCCAAACCGTGACGGGCAAGGCGGGGCAGAATAAACGTCACTATAATGCATCTTTTCCCCACGGTGTGGCTTGGTGTTTCGTTCCGTTTTGTAGAAAAGGAGGCAGCGACGCGGTGTAGGGGGTTGGAATCTGGTTTTATATCCCACCGAGTTATAAACATTTTTGTATCAAAATATTACAATGATAACATAGGCAATAAGCGATCCACGAAGAAGCCAGGTATACAGTCCGAAGGGAAGCCCGCCAAGGCCATGCAAGCTACGGGAGCCGTAAATGTCACCCAGGAATTTCTTTTTTAAATGTAAGAAAGCAAGGGAGTGGCCACAGTGTGACCAAGCAAGGCTCTGAGTGCCGGGATTGTGACCGGAGCCTGGCTGGGGTTCCAGGGTTGACCCATCTCCTCCCGGCCCAGGCCTGCCGGCAACGCTCCCCGAACCAGAATCCTCGCAGAGGGAAAACGCTCCGCTAGTAGTCCCTTTACATAAATACCGGGTGGCGATCGCCGATGACTCCCCGGGAACAAGAAAGGACGAGAGGAAACGCGCAGAGGACTAGAAGGAAGCAGGCGGGAAACGCCTGGCCTCTCCCGGGAGGCCGGATCTGGGAGCAATACCAGCCGAAGGACTGGGAGACTCGACATTTCTGCTCTGCTTCAGAACAAGAAAACATCTGCCCGCCACCTGCGTCTGGACGGGTCGCAAGCCTTTCCTTCTCTTCCTGAACAGCAGGCGCCATGTGTCCCGATCCTGGCTGACACTGGCATGCCGAACGCTTCACGACGACCTGGCACCTGCCCCGCCACCCCTCCCCAGCCCAGAGCCTGTGCGTGTGTGTGTGCGTGTGTGTGTGTGCGTGTGTGTGCGTGTGCATGCGTGTGCGTGTGTGTCGGCCTCACTGCTCATCAGCCTGAGTCCACTCAAGTCCCAGCAGCTGGGAGAGCACTTAAGCAGGTGCTAAGGTCGCTGGCTGCAAGCTGGGGTTGCCGAACCAACCAGTCATGGAGGCAATGGACTGCCTGGCATTCAGGGACCACCCAGCCGAGTGGGCAGCCGAAGGGCCCCGCGAGAGTCAGCTGTGGGGGTCTAACCGGGGCTCCATCTGTCCCCAGGCCTCCCAGGGATCCTGCTCTCTTTCTCAACTGGATGTCATGGATGCACTTCCCTTCATCACGGATGCCCCGGGCCGCGTGGAGCGGACGTGTGGTCTACACGGGCAGTGGTGCCCCCAGCCAAGCCCCCCCCAGGCTCCCCCATCTCCCCAGGGGATGCTCTGAGCGGAATCAGAGGGACTGGGAAAAAACTGTCGGGGGCTGCTGGGCCACACAGCATCAGACGCCGAGGCGAGGCCTGCTCTGGCCTGGACTCCACCACCCTGCCAAGGCGGCCGGCGGGCGGTGCACTGCGTCAGCTGTGTCACAAACTGGTCACAAACCGAGGCCACGTGTGGTGGCCAGGGAAAGGCCTCGTGGCCCACGCACGCCGAGCACAGGCCAACGACTTTCTGCCAAGAGCAAAACGCTTGCAGGACCGAATCCCCCAGCATGGGTGTGCAGCCCCTCTCGGCCTGTCTCCTGCTGGTCGTGTGTGTGTGTGTGTGTGAGTGTGTGTGTTTACACCTTCCCCACCGTGGTGTGTGTGTGTGTGTGTGAGTGTGTGTGTGTGCGTGCGCGCGTGTGTCCCTCCCAGATCCGACGGCTGGGTCCTCCCGCCCCCCGCCCGGCCGCGCTGGCCGGGTCCGCCTCACTTCTTCCTCAGGACCAGGTAGAGGACGCCGATGACCAGGCTGAAGCAGAAGCAGATCCAGGTGAGGATGAAGCAGTAGCCGTGGTGGTAGCCAGGGTGGGTGAACGTGTCGAAGTGGATGTTGCTGTTGGCGTAAGTGGTGGGTGTAAATGGACACCCCCACCAGGATGCACAGCCCTGCGGGGACGGGGAGGCGGTCAGGCCGGGCACACGAGCGTGCACACCCCCCCAGGGCCCGCCCTGGACAGCCGCGGCAGGGCAGGGATACTCACAGCACACCAGCATGGTGGCCCCCGAGAGGAAGAAGCGGTTCCCCTTCTCCATGGTGAAGAGCTGGAACACGAAGACCACCAGGGAGATGACGGAGAAGATGATGGACAGGATCATGAAGGCCTGCACGGCCTTGAGGGCGTCTGCGGGCGGGCGAGGCGCGGTCAGACCCCCGAGGGGCGGGGCGCCCTGGCCACGCCCCGCGGCGGGACCCACCGCGATTGGGGCTGGACGGTGGCCACGCCCGGAGGGCGGGGCCCTGCCAACACTCCATGGCCACGCCCACCGCGGGCGGGATCCACCGGGATTGGGGCTGGACGGTGGCCACGCCCGGGAGGGCGGGGCCTGCCACCGCTCCAGGGCCACGCCCACCGCGGGCGGGATCTCCTTACATTAAGCCAAGGCCACGCCCACCGCAGGCAAGGATTGAGCACTATTGGGGCTGGTCTGTTGCCACGCCCCCTGTGGGCGGGGACTGCCGTCGGGTGCTGTTGCATGGCCACGCCCACCCCGGGCAGGATTACTCTCTATTGGGGTTGGTCTGGGCCACGCCTCGGTGGGCGGGAATTGGCCTCTAGTCCGACCACGCCCCCGATGATGGGGCTTGGCCGTGATTGGGGCAGGCCCGGGGCCACGCCCCCGGGTGGGGCGTTCCGGGGCCACGCCCCCAAGCGGGGCGGGCTCTCGCACCTTGGCCTCCGTAGGTGAGCCCCGCGCTGCAGTCGCCGGCTGTGCAGTTCCTCCAGAGGCCCACGGAGGCATTCCCGTGATCGGAGACCACCCAGACCTGGGGCAGAGAGGGGCAGAGGGGGGCAGAGAGGGCAGAGAGGGCGGTCAAGGGCGGCGGCCGCTCCCGCCGGCCCTGCCTCCCTGCGGGACCCCGATCTCCAGTGAAGGGGCAGCGCCCAGGCCCCGAGTTCAAGACCCACGAGCCAGCGGCTGTCAGGGCCTGGCGGCCAAGGCCAGCCTGCCCCTCCTGAGCACGGTCACAGCAGACGGGACAGTGACGGAGGCCCCCGGAGGGACCCCGCGGCTGCCCCGTTCGCCTTAATTGGTGGACACCAGGTTTCCTCTGGCAAAAATAGGGCCTGTCCCACCCTGTTCCCGGCTGGACTCCTGCATCGGCCGGCCTGACCACCCAGGGCGCACCCTGGCCTCCCCACCCCACCCTGGACCTGGACTCCAGGAGGGCTGGCCCTGGTGCGAGGGATGACGCCCCGTCCATCACATCCCCATCCGTCCAGAGCCAGGACTGAGCAAGACCCACCCATCCTTGCCCACCCCTGGCCAGCGTTCAAACCATTCCCCTCCCACGTGTGCGAAGCCCGGCGAGGACTCACGTTGGCGATGGTGGACACAAAAAGCATGATGAGGCAGGCATTGTGCACCACAAAGATACTGGCCAGGAGAACCAACATCTTCACCGTCCTGCTGACTCGTGAGCCAAGAAAGTTTCTGGAAAGAAACAAAGGGGAAGGGCGAGGGGTGGACGACAGGAAAAGTTAGCATCAGGTCTAATGGGATGGTTCCACTTCCCCATATCTGAGGTTCCTGCCCAAATGAGAAACTGCAGAGGAAATAAAATAAGACAGAACACAAAAGTCACAACTCCATCAGAAATTCAGACCTCTGTGGTCTCCAACCCACCCACATCAATCAAATCTAATTCCCTCCCGTCCAAAACCAAGGTGTAGAGACTCACTTTTCTAATACAACCAATCTCCCCCAATCAAAAAGAAAAAAATAGAGAATATTCTACAAAAACCAACACTGCTAATAGTTGGGCCATTTGGCTGCAGATCCCGGGGAGAAATACCATGCACAATCGTGGGCATTCAACAATTATCAGGGGGCTGGGATGCAGTTCAGTGGCAAAGCGCTTGTCTCACAAGTGCAATGCCCTGAGTTCGAGCCTCAGTACCAACAAAGAAAACACAACAAAAATACAGTTTAAAACAACAACAACAAAAAGATTTTAAAAAAAAACAAAACAAAACAGTTTTAAGGACTTAATTACTGATTGACCCTTGCAGACCAGAATGGTGGCGGTGAGACCTTGGGCCCTGTGTGTCTCTTGGCAGGATTACTGCCACAGGGTCCGTGTGGGTCACAAGCCTGAGGCTGGAGGTGACACCAAGTGTCACCCAACTTCTGTTCCCTCCAGCCTCAACCCAGACGCACAGATCCCCAGGTGGAACGCTGGAAACCAGATTTAGCAATCCCTGGCAGAAAGGAAGCTTTTGACAGTGGACTGGAAGACGAGGTCCCACCAACGGCAAAACCCAGACGTCAGGGTGGCAGTGGCGGTGGGGGTGGGGTAGATGGATGAGGAGGCTTGGAGGGGGATGTGAGCTGCAGGAGGGTGTGCTGGCCCTGCCGTGCTGGCCAGGCTCAGGTGACAAGGCCAGGATGGAGGACTGGACAGGGAGCAGAGAATCCGGCATGGTGGCCCAGATGCCCTACCTGCTTCCCCTGGGCAGAGCCACACAACCTCCCATCACACGGGGTGTCTACACTGCAGCTTCCATCCCGTCCCCCCTCCCGCACGGCCAGCATCCAGCCCGGGACCAGCCTGGACGCAGCCATGGTCTCCTCCCTTTGCTGTCCAGCCATCAGGTGGTCAACTCACAAACCTCCATCTGCACTGCACACAAACACACCCTGGCACACACACGTGCCCCGGGAAGCCCCCGCTCCTGGGGTGAGGACGGGGCCCGTGATGGACACCCCAGATGAATAACCACAGCAGCCAAGAGGGCAGTCCTCCCTTCCCCCCCCCCCCCGCCCCTGGACCCGGACCTGCGGGGCCCGGGCTGAGGCCGCGAGCAGGGCGGCCTTCGTGCCCAGAGGAGCAGCCGAGCAAGAGGGGCTGGCACAGGCAGGGGAAGGCGGCCACACCCCAGAAGCACGGGGACAGAGTGGGGAGCATTGCTGGGTGGGGGGGAGGGAGGGCAGGGGAGGGGCGGGGCCCTGCCAGTGGGGTGGGCTGCCGCAACTCTTCTACTTCCTCCTGCAACTCTCCTACTTCCTCTTCCGCTTCCCGAGGAAAAGGCAAAGGCTGCGGCCACCTCCCCCCCCCCCGGGGTGCAGAGGGAAGCTGGGGTTCCCTCTGGCGTCAGCAGAGATCACTGAGAGAAAGGGTGGGGCCCTGCCAGAGGCCTGGTGGGGAGGGCTGGGCTCCCCCGGTGAATTGCGGGGTGCCGGCTCTGCTTTGGCCTCCGAGCAATTGATTATTTAGAGGCACTGAGCTCACTTGATTTAGCCTGGCACCAGAACGAAGCTCGGAAACAGCTCCCCACAAAGGGCTCAGGGCTTCCCTGCCCCCCTCCTTCCCTCCCTCCTTCCCTCCCTCCTTCCCTGCCCCCCTCCTTCCCTCCCTCCTTCCTTCCGTCCTCCCTCTGTGCCTTCTTCTTCCCCTCCGTCCTCCTTTGTTTTCTTTCTTGTTTGCTTGCTGTACTCTACCCTCAAGGCGGGCAGGACACTGCTTGGGTCACGCCTCCAGCTGGGCTGCATGGATTGTTCTCAGTACAGGGTCTTGGTTCGAGCCTGGCCCCTCCTGGGTTGTTAACCCTCCAGTCCTCCTGTGCTTCCTTCCCTGAATCTCTGGACTGAGGGACCGGCGCCTTGGGCGGGGCCCTTGGTTGAGACCCGGCCCAGGGCTAACCTTGCCTTGAAGTCCTCCAGATCTCCACCCTGCCGTCCTGGGGAAACTGGGGTGACAGGTGTGTGTCACCACGCCCAACAGCCTCGGATGCAGGGGGGAACCTTCCTCCCCACGCTGCCCCTCCCCTCCCTCTTCCTCTCCCCCATCTAGGCCTCTCTGTCCTCTACCCCTCCCCCACACACACACACAGCCCCCACCCTGCTTCCTCCCCATGCTGGAAGCTTCCCCCTCCTCTCCTCCCCTGGCTGGACTCCGGGGGACTTGGGGGGGGAGCAGTGAGGCTGCCTGAGCCCCCCCAGTCCAGAAGCTGGATGCTGCTTCTCCCGCCTGTCACCCCAGATGACAGAAACGGAGCTGTGGCTCCAGTGGCAGAGCACCAGCCTTGAAGAGAAAGCTCAGGGAGAGCTCCCAGGCCCTGAGTTGAAGCCCCAAGACAGACAGACAGACAGACAGACAGACACACACACACACACACACACACACACACACACACACACACACACACACACTTGGTGCAAGCCACACTGAGCTGTGCTAATTGAGCATGAAGTAAGGAGCTGGCCTGGCGCACGCCTGGAATCCCGGCCCTCGGGAGGCTTCGTGGGGCCAGCCTGGCCTGCACACCCTTCTCCAACAACAAGCTTGCAGAGGCCCTGGAGGAGCCAGCGCGGCAAGGGCTCCACTCAGTGTAGCACAGGGCTGGCTCTGTCCATCAGAGGGTGGACGCCCCACGTCCTGGCTTCCCACGCCTGACGATTATGAGCCACTGGGCGCCCGGGACAGGGTGCAGTCGGGAAGGCCTGCACTGGCCCATGCTCTGTGTGGGGCGGGTGGCCTTGTCCCGGGCACACGTGAACCCCTCCCCTGGGCCGCGGGGCGCTCGCCTTCCTGCAGCCCACACTGCCTGGACCTCCCAGAGCTTCCCGGGTCTGGAGAAAGGACCAGCCTCTCCTCTGCACCGGGCAGCCGGGACCCCGGTTCTGCTCCCCACTGGAGCTTTATGGCTGTGGCCAAAAGTCCCAAGATGGTTTAGTTCCCTCCTCCTCCTCCTCCTTCTCCTCCTCCTCCAGGGAGAGGGTAATGGAGGGCTCTGTCCATGGCCAGCAGCCCCCTGATCAGCGTGCAGGCCCCCCCCCACCCCATTCCTCAGTCTGGGTGGAGCCGGATCTGCCAGCAGGGGAAGTGGGAGGGGGTCCCCCGGGGCCCACAGCCCCCACATTTCAGGCCTGAGTCCAGGCCGAGCTCCAGCCTCCCTCGCCCGTGGTAGGAAAAGCAGATGGCAGGGAGCCAGGCAGCTTCTCAGTGGGGAGCCTCTGAGGGTCCCATCCGTGGGAGCTCAGGCTCCATGCGGGCAATCTCCCCTCAGCTCTGGATCTGGATGTGGCCGTGCAAAGGCTTTGAAGCCAGCTGGGGAGTTTACTCGACACTGGGTTAATTGTCCCCCCCTCGGGGCAGTTTCACAAGTTTTGCCTGCTCAAAAGCCAGCGTGGGGCACTGGAGCAGGCAAAGCCTTCTCCTCCTCTTGCCGGCAAGCTGGGTCCTGTCACCCGGCCCATCTTGTTTATGGGGTGGAGGGGAAAATTTAAAAAATAAAAATCCACGCCCGTGTCTGAGCGGCAGCGTGCCACACGACGTGCCACACAATCCATCCGGGCGCCCCGGACGCTACCCAGCAGAGGCCCCAGGGCCTCCCCCACCCGCCGGGCCTCCCCCCCACCAGCGCTGGTATGTGTGCGGCCTCGCGGTTGGCAGGGATTCAGGGGGGGGGGCGGAAAGAAACCACACGTAGTCACCAAAAAATAAATCACACCCCTCACTGCGCCTGTCGGGTCAGGGGCGTGGGGCCCGGCCGTGGGTGAAATGGCGGGAAAAGCCTTCCTCCAGCTGGCTGAGGAATCCGTGGGCCCCGGGCCCCACCCTCTCCTCCAAACCCCAAGTCCCGGTTTTCCTGACCGCCACATCTGGCCAAGAGCTGGAGCCCGGAATCCACATCCGCCGGCCCCGCCCACGTCTTCCTTCAAACCCAGCTGCTCCTCCACCCCAACCCCTCTCTCCCTCTCTCCCTCTCTCCCTCTCTCCCCCTAACGGTTTTCTTTAAACAAGCCAATCCCTCTCCCCCGCTCCACGAAGAAGGGGAACAAGCCAAGCAACCTAAGCAGACGTGAACGGACAGCTCGAGGGAAAACCAGATGTGTGAGCACCACCATTCCCTCCCCGCCTCATCCAGGCGCAAACACCAGCCCGCAGCCCGCAGGCGCAGGACAGGACTCCATCCCAGCGCGGCGGTGCTGCACCCTGCCCCGTCCCCTCCATAAACTCACTCCCTGCCCAAGTCCGCTCCAAAGTCCCCAGCCAGCTGCGGCTCAGAGGCCCGGCCCAGAGGCCCGGCCCGACCCAGCAGGGGCTCCCCATGCAGCCCCCCACCCCGCTCAGGTCCCCCAACTTCAAAGGTGAGATCAAGGCGGTGGCAGCTTCACTTTCAGCTAAAAAACAAAAAAGTTTCAAGGACTTGATTCTTTGAGTCTGGGGGGGGGTGGGGGGGGAGAAAACCAAGGAGGGGAAGCAGAGGAAGAAGAGCAAAGCTTGGGAGTCTGGCAGCGCTGGCAGGGGAGGAAGGGAATCCGTCCTACCTAGGCTGCGGCGGGTGGGGGAGGCCCGAGGCTCGGAGGCTGGGAAGGCCGGAGGAGGCTGCCGTCTGTGTGTGCTCGAGGCTGGCTCCCGGCACGCTGTGGGGAGGGCTCTCCCGGCAGGACGGCTGGCTGGGTGTGTGCCCGCCCAGCCCCTTCTCCTCGGGTTTTAAAGGCGCTTCTGTGAATCAGGCTGGCTTAAAAAAAAAAAAAGCAAGATTTGTGAGTGAGCTACGCCCTGTGATGCTGGCAGTGAGTCCTGGGCCCGAGTGAGCCTGCAGCCCTGTGACTCAGACCCTCAGACCGCGGTGGAAAAGGCGTGACACCCTGGAAATAGATGTTTACCCAGCCCCTGTCGTGGTGACCACAGGCGGTGGCCACCGCGCAGGTTCCCGTCCCTAGAGGGAGCCCCGCGTCCCATTCATGAAAACTCCAGCAAAGCCGGCCACAGCAGAGGCTCCCCACTCAGGAGGCTGAGATCTGAGGATCACGGTTCAAATCCAGCCTGGGCAGGAAAGTCCACCAGACACTTTTCTATAATGAACCACCAGAAAACCAGACGTGGTGCTGTTGTTCAGTGGGTAGACCACCAGCCCTGAGTAAAAGAGCTCAAGGACAGAGCAGGCCTTGAGGTCAAGCCCCACAACTGACATTAAAAAAAAAACAACAACAAACCAGATAATCAGGAAGAGAAAGGATTCTCCCTCATCTCCTCCCCCCTCCACGCGGTGGGAAATGAATGGAATTATCATCATCCCCCTCCTCATCATCATCATCATCATGCCGTGCCCGTATTGGGGGTTGAACTCAAGGCTGGCCTTCTGCCACTTGAGTCACAGTTCCTGCTTCTGGGTGGTTGATTACAGAGTTTCAGGAAAGTTTCTTCCCGGGGCGGGGGTCCATCCAGGGCAGTCCTCACACCCTAGCCTCCTGAATGCAGCCAGGACCTCAGGCGTGAGCCCTGGCACTGGCTGATTCTCTTCTTGATTCCACCCACTCTGGGCCCCTGCCCCGGGGAAGGCAGAGAGACCCTGTGTGGCCTGGAGGCAGAGCCCTGGCTGACAGCACACAGACCGGGCCTTTATTATTATTATTATTATTATTATTATTATTATTCTCTATGTCTTTTATTAGTATCAGTCGGTGACCAAGGGGAGGTTTCGTTCTGACGTGTCCCCCATGCGCCCGAGGCTCCTCACCCCTCCGTCTCTCCCACCTGCCCACTCTGCTGTTCCATTCTCCCACATGGATGGAGAGGACGGGGTGGCCTGTCCCCCACCCCATAGAGAGAGCTCCGCGGTGCAGCCTGGTCACAGCCCCGAGGCCACGCCCAGGCCCAGAGGAAGTCCCAGCGCCACAGCCCCGAGGCCACGCCCTGGTCCAGAGGAAGTCCCAGTGTGGGACTTTGCCTCTGATCCCCTGTGTGGACCCGGGTCACGCCCGAGGACAGGCCCTGGCCTGCGGTCACCAGCGGCTGAGCCCTGAGCTCCCTCTGCCACACCCCCCATCCACCAGGCCGCGCGGTGTGTGCGTGCGTGCTGTCCTGGGTCTTTCCCTCCAGGCTGGCGCTCTACCCCTTGAACCACAGCTCCACGTCTGGTTTTCTGGTGGTTCACTGGAGATCAGAGTCTCCTGGACTTTCTTGCCGGGGCTGGATTTGAACCTTGATCCTCAGATCTCAGCCTCCCGAGGAGCCAAGGACAGGCGGGAGCCACCTGTGCCCAGCTGAGAATATTTTCTAAACTGGGTGACAGGACACACATACATCACACACACACACACTCAGACACACACGCACACATGCACACACACACACACTCTCAGAGTGAACAGTCTTCCCAAGGCCCTGAGAACCAAATTGGACCCTGAAAACACAACAGAGTTTAGATTTTTTTTTTCCATTAAAAACCATGACAGGAAGATTGTGTGGCATTCTCCCCCCCTGCCTTCCCCCCCCGCCTCCCCCCTGCCTCCCCCCTCCCCAGCTCTCCTCCCCCACACCCCTCCCAATCTCCCCTCCCCTGTACCCCTTTCCTGTGGGTGGGGCCCAGGCCCGGGGAGGGGGACCAGGCAGGGGCTGTGAGGACCCTGCCCCTCCCCCATCCTCCTGCCCTCCCCGCTCCACCCCTGCACCCAGTAAGCCCCAGGCCTCTGCCAGGGAGAGCCCTGCTTGCCTGACAAGTATGTGGTCAGGCTGCATTTTTTTAAAGAGAAACCTGGAGCCCTGGGCACCTGGGCAGAGAACCAGAACTGGCCCCTGCTGCTGCCCGGAGAACAGAGGGAAAAGCCAGGCCCGGGCGGGACAGAGGGGAGGCCCGGGGCTCCAGCTCCAGCTGAGGCCTGGCTGGCTGGGGCCCTGGGGAGAGGGGGTGGCCCTCCCGGCTCTCAGTGCACTGCCTGCCTGTAGCTGGGAGTGGGGCAGACCTCATATGTGTGTGTGTACGCACACACTCACACATACACATGCACACATCTGCAGATGCAATACACGCACACACACCAGTGCACGGGAAGTCACGCACATGCTCACACACTCAAAGCCACGGGTACAGTGAAAATACGTTTTAAATTCCAAGCCAGCCACTGCTGGCTCACACCTGTCACCCCAGCTCTTCAGGGGGCTGAGATCTGTGAAGATCGGGGTTCAAAGCCAGCCCGGGCAGGAAAGTCCAGGAGACTCTGATCTCCAGGGAACCACCAGAAAACCAGACGTGGAGCTGTGGTTCAAGGGGTGGAGCGCCAGCCTGGAGGGAAAGAAGCTCAGGGACAGCGCCCAGGCCCTGAGTTCAAGACCCAGAACTGACAAAAACAAAACAAAACCAAAAAAACACCATCACATGGAGTGTGAGAGGCTCAGCCTCTGCTGATCACCTGTCCGGGAGGGAGATGTGGGTGTCGCTACCCTGAAACCACACGGCCCAGCGGCCACGGCTGCATGAGTGCGCTGAAACCCAGGCCCAGTCATCTCAGCACAGTGCAATGCCTGAGGCCCTGGGCCGCCGGGAGGGAGGGAGGGAGGGAGGGAGGGAGGGAGGGAGGGAGGGAAGGAGGGAGAGCCTCGGTCAGGAACCCCCCTCCAGTCCACCCTGAGCAGGACTGAGCATCCAGCACTCTCCAGAAGGAGGGCCTGGAGCCGGTGGCTGCTGGCTGTCCCTCCATCCTCCTGTCTTTCTGGACTCACCCCGAGAGCCTGCAGGGCGCTGGCCCCGCCTGTCTGCCACCACCCCCTGCCCCAGGGCTGCCTGCACAACCTCTGGGTGACCAAGGCTCGTCTAAGATAACAAGAGCACCAATGGCTGAGAGCTGTGTCCTCGTGGCAGCGGCGCTGGTCTAGAACAAGACAAAAAGATGTACACCGCGTGGTAAGCACAAAGCCGAGCTGGGTCCCTGGTACCATCAAAGAAAAGGGCAGGGGTGAGAAACGAAAGTTTTACATTTATATTTCCAGTCCTGGGGCTTGAACCCGGGGCCAGGGCACTGGCCTTGGGCCACAGCTCCACGACCGGCCTTTTGATGAGTCACTGGAGATCAGAGTCTCGAGGACCCTTCTGCCCGGGCTGGCTTTGAACCCCCATCCTCCAACCTCCGCTTCCCGAGTAGCGGGGAAGACAGGCGGGAGCTACCCCACTCTGACACGTGTGTTTTACCGGGGAAAGCTTCTTCCAGTTTATTCTATTTGTACTGATGACTATGGCAAGACTCGGACCTGAATCCTGGCTCGGTGACCCGGACGTGAATCCTGGCTCAGTGACCCAGACATGAATCCTGGCTCAATGACCCCAACGTGAATCCTGGCTCGGTGACACAGACCCATAGGACACTCCAGAGACGAACCAGCAGCTGGTGGACCCTGTGCTCGTGGCCTGGTCCACGGTGGCTGATTCTCCCCTTCTGTTCTTTCTTTCCTCCCCTCCTCCCCCCTCCTCCCATGGGTGAGGGAAGTTTTTCCATTGAGTCTCCCCCTCCCCGCCCCCCCACATCCTCACATCTGGAGGACTGGGTGAGCAAGGCTCACATCTGGAGGCCATTCTCCCCTGGAAGGCGGCAGTCTGCATTCTTTCCTCCCTGACCCAGCCCCAGGGCCCCCATCGCTCGCTCGCTCGCTCGCTGGCTTTTTCTTCTCTTAAAATAAACTTTTTAAGCTCCTATCTCAGAGGATTGGAGAGCCTGGGCCTGGTCGTGGGCACAGGAAGGTAGAGAAGGGCGCAGTCAGGAGAGGTGGAGTTCAGATGCCTGGCGGCAACCTTGCAGAAGTCAAGGTCACCCCATCTGTGATTTGTCGCTGCACCAGAGCCGGCAGGGGAGGGGAGGGGGCCCCAGGGAGCTGGGAAGAGGTTGATGCCCCGTCTGCCTCTGCCCACCGCCTCCCAGACCCAGCAAAGCCCCCAGGCTACGATTCCTGGAGTGCCACAGAGCAGGGAAAGGCAGAAGCTTCTGGAACTCTGCCCTGCAGCCCCAAGCAGTCATCAGGCAGAGAGCAGGGTGTGGGACCGCTGGTTCTGAAATGTTCCGAGCGTGAGATCTGTGACACTGCTCAGCCCGACAGGTCTCCCTTCCCTCCCTCCCCCTCCCCCCCGACCTCCCTCCCCCGCTCCCTCCCGACCCCCCTCCCCGCTCCTCTCTCTCTCTGGGTGCCTCTCAGGACTCATGCTCTCTCGACTGCAGAGCCTGGTTGCTTGGCTTGGCGCGGGTGATGGTTTCAGTTCAGGTAGCCTCCCTTCCTGCCCAGGCTGGCCGCAGGAACGCGATCCTCTAGTTTTTACTTCCCGCTGTGGCCAGGGTGACGGGCACGCGCCCCCACGCCCAGCTGCCTTCCTGGGCTCTTCTTCCTGGACTGGCCCAGACCGTGGTCCCCTCCATCCTGGCCTCCGGCACAGCCAGCTGACCACTGTACCCAACAACGGGTTGAGAAGGGGTCTCGCCTGCGTGCCGGGGCCTCCAGCCTGGGTCCTCCCCACCTCGGCCTCCCAGGCTTGAGCCACGAATGCCCAGCGTCCACCTTCCTTTCCTCCACCAGGGCCCCGTGGCCTGAGCGCCTCTCTGCCCCAGGCCCGTGCACTGCCCATGGGCTCCGGGAGAGACAAAGCTCCCTGACAGGCTTCCCGCGTGGAAGGCCCACTGCCCCTCTCGCCAGCCCTGTCTTCTTTCTCTTCTTCCTTTTCTGGGTTGGTTGTAGGATTTGAACCCAGGGCACTGTCCCTGAGCTCTTCAGCTCTCGGCTGCTGCTGTCCCACTTGAGCCACAGCCCCTCTTGTGGTTTCTGGTGGTGAACAGAGTCTCACGAACTTTCCTGGCCGGGATGGCTGAGAACTGTGATCCTCAGATCTCAGTCTCCCGAGTAGCTGGGGTGACAGGTGTGAGTCAGGGGGTGAGCAATGTCTTTTATCATCTTCAGGGGGACAGCTGGCAAGTCAGGAGCCAGTCCTGCCACAGAGAGGCAGGGACCGAGACTGAGCTAGGAGCTCAAGGCAGGAGGCCCAGGCCCGTGAAACCACAGGCCTCTCCCGGCCCCCGGCCCCCGATCCACCCTCATTCACAGAGCCGGCGCCTGCACCCCGAGACAGAGAGGCTGGCACCCCCAGATGTCTCCATTCTCTGCCCTTCTCTGGATGGGTCTCTGCATTAGGCAGGGGGAGGCCAGCCAGGGGCCAGGCCTGACTTGGGACCCTCTGACTTTGGTCCTGGAGAGGAGGGGCATCTAAAACCCCAGGAACATGGACCCCAAGTCAACAACTCAATCCCCCCGCCCCGTGGCCTGGTCTGGTGTAGACTGCATTCTCCAGCCCAGCCTGGAGGAAACAGGGTGGACATTCCTGAACAAAGCCATGCCACCCCCCCCCAGCCCCCACACACCCAGTCCTGCCAAAGCTGGGGGCCGGGGGGGAGGGGAAGAGAAACAGAGGCCACTTCACCCAGCCCGGCTGGCAGGCACTCCCCCACCTCCTAGAGACAATGCCAGGGTGGGGCCAGGTGCTGCCTTTGACCTCCGACCTGTGGCCCAACTCCCTGCCAAGCCTCCAGAGGAGGAAGAGCCAGGGGAGGAAGAGCCTCAGGCACCGGCCCTCTCCGCTGGGTACGGCCTGGGCAGCGTTACCTAGCAACCAGAGGGCACGAGACCAGGAGAGATGGAAGTGGAGGGAGATGGGGGAGGCAGGCTGAGTCCGGTGGGATGGAGGCTCGGAGGAGACCGGGAACATAAACACATCCACGCTTCCCTCTTCTTGTGTGTGTTCCGGGCTCAAACTCACAGTCTGGGTGCCATCCCTGCGCTCTGTTTCTCGGGGCAGGGGCCCTACGAGGCAAAATCGTCCATCTAAATCAGCTCTTCTCCCCTCTGTGACACCCAGCCTGGCTGGTCTCTCAATAGACCTCGCAGGGAAAAAGCAGGGCCCCCGAACCCCGACTTCCCCTTAGCTCCCCCGGGCCCTTGGGCCTGCTTCACCACCTTAGCTCTCAAATGATTTGCCTTTAAAGAAAAAAAATAAATAAAAAGTGTGTGGAGCCGGGGGCCATGGCACCCCAGCCTGTCACCCTGAGATCAGAGGATCACGGTTCAAAGCCAGCGGGGCGGGAAGTTTGCAAGACTCTACCTCCAGAAAATCAGGAGCTGTGGCCCCAAGTGGTGGGGCGCCAGCCTTGCTTAAACTCTGTGAAGATCAGTGTGGGGGGCCCGGAGGGCTGGGAGGAGAAAGACATACAAGGGCGCCCCAAATTACACCTCATTGCCTCTGCCCAACCTCCAGCTCCACCTCCACTGGCCCTCCCTCGTCCCCACCTCGCCTCTGTGCAGGGCTGCGGCCTTCGATCCGCCTCTCTGGCCGGGCAAGTTCTTCAACCCGCATTCCTGCTCTCTGTACCCCAAACCTGACCCGGGTCCCCCACGTCACTGTCACGCCCCTGAGCTGAGCCGAGCGGACCTCGGCCGGGGAGGGGAGGAGAGCGGAGCCCCAGGCGAGGGCCGCCCCGCTGGCCACAGCCCTCTTTGCTTTCCAGGTTGTTTTCTGTCCTCTGCGATCCTCTGACTTCGCCTCTCCATGCCCGGCGAGGGACAGAGCCTTGGTTCAAAGCTGGAATTTTATTTTTCCCTTCTTATTGACAAAATGCCCAATCCCCGCCAGGCAGCGGCAAAGACAGATGGAGACAGATTCTGCAGGCGCGCCCCTCTTCTCTGATGGGGCCACAGCCAGAAATGGTAGGGCTGCTCCTCCAATTCCGATGGCTGCCATTCCCCCCCCAAAAGGCTCACAGCCCCCCACACGCCGCCCTTTATCCCCTCCCCACCCGCCCACCTCCCTGGAGTCAGGGCCTCTTCCTGGGCCTCACGAGCTGGGTCCAGAGGGCATCCAGTTCCCAGTGTGGGCAACACAGCACACAGAGACTGCCAAAAGCTGGGGAGGGGGTACAGGAAGCCGGTCAGGGGGCTCCGCTCGCAATCCCAGCTACTCAGGAACTGGAGATTCACACCTCCCAGCTGGCTGGGGCCAGAATTGCCATCTCTAGAAAGGAGCTGGCAGGGCAGGGTGGGTCCCGCCTTTAACCCCAGCTGCAGGAGAGACAGTGGATGGAAGAGCAGGTTTAAGGATGGCTGGTGGGGGGGAGGGGGCATGGTGGTTCAAACCTCAGAATCTCACACACACACACACACACACACGCACATGCACGCACACATGCACGCATGCACATAAGAGCTTGCACACACACATGCACACATGCACACGCACGCACATGCACGCACACATGCACGCATGCACACAAGAGCTTGCACACACATGCACGCATGCACACGAGAGCTTGCACACGAGAGCTTGCACACACACACACACAGCCACTCAGAAAAAACTAGGGGAACCGAAGTTACCAGCCCTTTCTGGAAAAGTATGTAAAATCATTATTTCCTGCGCTTTTAAATCCATTTATTTCCCTTCAAAATAACCCCGGGACTTACACACAGCCCAGGGTGTCTCTCGGATGTTAAAGTATCAGAAAAACGCCCCCCCAGCTCCTATTCCAAGCCCCTCCCCCCGCCCTCCCCCGCCAGTGCCCCACCGCCCATTTCCAGGACACCATGTCTGGAACTGCAGAACGCTGCACCCTGGCATAGATGCCAACGTCGTCAGGATCACGTGGCCAGGAGGAGGAGAGCCTCCCTGCAGCCGCCGGGCTTCCTGGCTCTTTTGTGGAAAGTGGGGTGTGGGGGGGAATGTGCAGTGAGCACCCCCGTCCCCAAAGGAAATAACTTCTGAACTCCTGCTCGGGCTGCCAGGCTGGCGGAGGAGCGGAAACGCAGGCGTGGCAGGCTCTCGCCCTCCCTCCTGGCTTATCCCTTCCACATTCCTGCAGTGGGGAGGGAAATGGCTGCTCTGTCTAGCAAAGCAGGGGTGGACAGGGCAAGCCCAGCCAGAGGGTCAGATTCCAAGCAGGCTCATGAGAGGTTGTGAAAGAACGGAGACCCTCCCTCCCTCTCTCCTCTCTCTCTCTCCCTCCCTCCCTCCCTCCTTCTCTGGAATCCAGGGGAATCATCAAGCAGACCCGAGGGTAGGCCCCTGCAGTTTTTACAGCTTTATTACGCTCCCATAAAAAGGGTCAGGGAAGCCGAGAGCCAACAGCAGGGCGGGGCCCGGTGCTCCCAGAGAATGAAAAAGAAATCCCGGTTCTGTCACTTCTCGCCTGTCCTGTTCCCAGGCGGGGCCTGAGTCACGGGCTCACGTGACTGAAAGTGCACAGGGCCTCTCTCCACGCCTGGCAAGGGCACCTGAAACTCCACGCCGGGCCCAGCGCCAGCGGCCAGCCCTCGAGGCGGGTTCCTGCGTGGAAATGGTCCGGTGGCCACGGGCTGGGGTGCGTGGGCCTGGCTGTCATTTGTGTCTGGGCTGGAGGGGGTGCTGTGGCTCCCTGAGCCCCCCCACACCAGTGGAGGGGCTGGCACAGCCCTGCTCACCGGTGGGTTTGCCCGTTGGTTTGTTTGTTGAAGGGTTGGTTGGTGAGTGAGCTGTTTTTCCGCTTTGGTCGGTCCTGGGTCTTGAACTCAGGGCCCAGGCGCTGTCCCTGAGCTTCTTTCCCTCAAGGCTGGCGCTCTACCCCTTGAACCACAGCTTTCCTGCTGGTTTCCTGGTGGTTCATGGGAGAGTCTCTCGGACTTTCCTGCCCGGGTTGGCTTTGAACCACGGTCCTCAGATCCCAGAGCAGCTGGGATGGCAGGCGTGCGACAAGGCACCCGGCTTAGTGAGCTTATTTTTCACGGCCCATTCCCAAGAAAGCGATGACCTGTCATTATTAACCTCAGCCACCGCCCCCGGGGACTGGGGAAGCACCCTGGAACAGAAGTTTCCGGAAGGGGAAGAAACTTTTCCTGATCTAGTGGTTTCCATTCCTTCGGAATCACTGACTCAGGGCCACTCCGCAGCGGTCCCTGGGACAGCCTGGAGGATGGCGTCAGTTCAAGACGGGAGCCCCGCACCGTCAGGGCACCTGCCAGGGCCACAGGCCTGGTTACCTGGAGGGACCCTGCCCACACCCAAGGAGTGCAGGGAGGGAGGAGAGAGGAAGGGAGGGGGGAGGAGAGGGAAGGAGGAAGGGAGAGAGGGAGGAAAAGAGGAAGAAAGGAGGAGGGAGAGAGGGAGGGAGGGAGGAAAAGAGGAAGAAGGGGGGAGGGAGGGGGGAGGGAGGGAGGGAGGGTCGTGGGCATGTCTCCCTGCACCCATCCGCCTTCCGCTAGGCTTTCATTTGTCCTCCACAGGCTCTGTTCAACTCCTGCCACACAACTGGAAGGCCCCCAGTTCAAACCTCAGCACTGCTCCCCCATAAGAGAAGAAATCCACGTGGCCCTGAGGGTGACGTAATGACACCCATCGCTTTGTACAAGGGATGTGTGCTAATAAAAAAAATATTTATTAGAAAGGAACTGGGCGCCCCTGGCTCCCCGCCTGGCCTCCCACCTGCTCAGGAGGCTGAGATCTCAGGACCGAGGTTCAAAGCCAGCCTGGGCAGGAACGTCCAGGAGACTCTGATCTCCAGTGAACCACCAGAAAACCAGACGCGGAGCTGTGGTTCAGGTGGTAGAGCGCCAGCCTGGAGGGAAAGAAGCTCAGGGACAGCGCCCAGGCCTGAGTTCAAGATTCAGAACTCTCTCTCTCTCTCTCTCTCTCTCTCTCTCTCTCTCTCTCTCTCTCTCTCTCACACACACACACACACACACACACACACACACACACACACACACACACACACGGGTGGTTCCGGCCTCCCAGGCCACCCAGGAAATCCAGCTGTCCAGGGGAGTGATGGGCCGTGCATTGGAGCCCTTAAATGCATGACTGGAAAAACAAAATGGCAGGCGGGAATGGAAGGACAATGGTCCAGATGCAGGCCCAGCTAGGAACAAGCAGACGTGTTTACACGTTCCACCACCCGAAAAATAGCCACACAAGGGCTCCTGGACCTTCCCTGAGGAGCAGGAGGAGGGAGGGAGTGAAGGAGGGAGGGGAGGGAAGGAAGGAGGGAGGGAGGGAGGGGAGGGAGGGGATTCCATTTAAATGTGCTCCATTTATACCACAGGTGAAAAAGTAGGAGCAACTCCTGGCTGTGGCCAAACTGGAAAGCTAGTGTGGAGGTTTGAGCTGTGGCTGAGAGGGGTTGGGGAGGAGGGACTGGAGTGGATGTGAGACCGCAGGCCTATCCCGGCCTCCCCGGCTCCTGCCCATGGTGCGGGGGCCCTGGCTGCCCTGGCGTCCTGTGGCCCCAGGGCTGAGGGAGCTGGACTCCATTCTTGTGGGGCGGCTGAGCTGGCCACCTGCGAGAGGGTCCTGGCCCCGCCCGAGTGGGTCTGCAACACAGCAGGGAGCCCACAGTCGTCCTGGGCTCCCCAGCTGCCCTGGGCTGAGCTTCTGAGGAAGCAGCCGGGAGGGAGGGGAGGAGGGAGGGCTGACATCTGGCTAAGCTTCACCACGCCCTCCTCCCCATCCTGTCGGGAACTGTACCCCAGGGGCCGTCCTGACGCCCAGCCAGCAGCCTCACCAGTGAACACTGCTCCCTCGCCTGGCACAGCTGCTTCTCCTTGCCAGAGCCCGGGGGAAGCGGTGAGGCCCGGGGCTGGGCCAGCCGGGCCGCCCTGGCTGCCTCCTTGCTTTCCCTGACCCTCCTGCCCACCGCAGGCCCTGTGGCCTGGACTCGCAATTCCAGGAGGTGATGAGGCGACCAGGGGAAAACGCTGACAACTGGCATGGAGAGGGCTGGACCGCAAGGCGGATCCCAAGCTAGCACCGGGCGGGTTGAGATCTAGCGTTTGGATGCATTTCCCTCCATGGACCCCCTGGTCCTCAGGAGGCCCTCGGATGGCCCCTCCCACCGCGGGCTGGGCGGCCTGGACAGCCAATGGGAAAGCACGGGGTGGTGGGCGGGGCTTCACTGTCAGGTCATAAGAGACCAGGCAGCTGTCACCTGGCTGCCTTTGGGGGAGCCTGGCTTGAGGGGGGCTGCCATCTTACTGGGTGGTCACTAGACTCAGGGCTATAGAAACAAAAGCCATATAATGAGTGATTGTTGTCCTTAATGTGCTGTTATCTCTCATCTCCTTTGCTGTCCCTTGCTTATCTCATATTGCTACAGTATTTCACCTTGTTATCTGATATATTGGATATATTTGTATTTGGTTATTTGAAATTGGATAGGGAAGGGGGGAAAACAAGATGAGGGGTGGGGGTGGAGGGAGGGAAATGGGGACCAAGACATGAGAAAGGGAATCAATGTATGTGAATTAATGCACCTCCTATCTGGTGAATACAATGTAACCCTTCTATTCATTACAATAAAAAATATATGGAAAATAAAAGGCCACCCCAGCACCACGTGTTAAGCCTTACACCAGGGCTCCCCCATGCACGTGCCCCACCGGGTCCTGTGCTGGGGCTGGGTTGACAGCGTGGGGAGAAGGGATGGGATCCTGGCCCCTTAACGCACACTCGCCACCACTCACAGATCAGCCCAGCCACGCAGGCCTGGCATAGAGAAGGCGGGACGGGAGGTGGGGACGGGAGGTGGGGACCTGGGCCGAGGTGGGGAGAGCTTCCTCCCACCCCTTCCTCTCCGCCTCTCCTGGCTGTCACCTTGCCTACAAGCAGGAGACCAAGGAACGCACTGGAGCCACCCCCCCCCCCCGTGTGCGCCCAGCCATGCCCTCCACCCCTGGGAATGCCCTGAGGTGCCTGTCGCTCACCCCAACTTGCCGAGCCAAAGCATCGCCGGGGTGGGGGTGGGGGCTGGTGGAGTGGCAGGGCTGGTCTCTTCTCAGGCATTCCAACCACCATGCTCAAACGGATGCCATCTTCCTCCTGCTCCAATCCTCCACCTCCCTCCCTCTCTCCACCCCCGGGCACCTCGGCTCCGGGCTGGCCCCAACCCAGCCTCTCCCACTGGCCTTCCCCGTGGCACGGCCTCCCGTGGGCATTGCTCACAAGTGGGTTTGTGGACCCCGTGGGACTGTGTGAGAGGTTCTTGATGTGGGGCAGGGTAATTCCAGAGGCTGGGCCACCGTGGTGTGAATCAGAGCCCAATCTGGCTTTATTACGGCTGAGTAATGTCCCCTGGTGTAGACACCCCGTCCTTTCCTCTAATCTCCCCTCTCCACCACACATTTGCTGGTGCAAATTACCACTACCACTGCCATAAACGCTCCTGTGCCAGCTTTCACCTTCAACCTCTCCTGGGGGCGTGGGGGGACACCCGGAGCATATTTCTGGGTCGTAAAGTCAGTCCTGTCACCTGCAGGCGCCCCGGGCCTCTTCCAGGCTGGGAGCAGAGGAGGAGGCGTCACCAGAACTTTCCGCCATGTCACCCGCACGGGTGGCAGCTGTTCTCTCACAGTGGTCTTGATTTGCGTTTCCACGGCGATTGGTGACGTCACCCTCTCTTTTCATGTGTCACCTCTGGGCAGAAGTGTCCATTCCAATCCTTTAAAATCTGCTTTTAATCACTGAAGTGTGACGCTCTCGTTATATACTCGAGGCATCATTCTCTTTCTACGTATGTAATTTGTGTCGGGCTGCAGGAGCTCCCCACCCCAGCTCCTCCGGAGGCTGAGGTCTGAGGATCACAGGTTCAAAGCCAGCCCGGGCAGGAAAGTCCAGGAGACTCTGATCTCCAGTGAACCACCAGAAAACCAGACGTGGAGCTGTGGCTGGAGTGGCAGAGCGCCAGCCTTGAGCGGAAGAGCTCAGGGACAGCGCCCAGGCCCTGAGTTCAACCCCACAACCAACAAAACCACAATAAAAATAGAGACAAAGGCATGATTTGTAAAAGGTTCTATGTAATAGATTTTCTGTCATAACACCCCCCAAAGATTTTAATTTTGTAAAAATGAACGATTTTATGTAGCAATTTTCCTTTCATAATATCCCCACCTATTTTATTTTGCTGGGAATCTGGTTTGTCTGCTTTTTCATGGCATCCATCATCCATCCATCCCACCGTCCATCTACCCATCCTTTAAGACATCATCCACCCTCCGTCTTCCCTCCGTCCCTGCCGCTTTGCTGAGCGGCACTCCCGCCAGGGGCTGCGGTGGGGGGGGAAGAGAATGAGGCCAAGGAAATGCTCAGGTCCTAGGCCCGACCTGGGGTCTAGAGCGGTTGTGCAATCCAATCTCCTCTGGCCTGTGGGGTCCAGAATGTTCCGGGAGCCAGAGGTGACCTGCCCGAAGCCGGGTCCCATTCTGACGAGGTCCCGGCTGGGTGCGACTCCTCTCGGCTCCCCGCAACCCCAGCTATGCTCAGTCACTCCTGAGCAAGAGTCCAGGGCATGAACGGCAGAGGCCGGGGTCAGCCTGCCAGCGACCTCCCCATTCCTGGGCTGCACCAGCCCGTGCCCTGTGGGCCTGGGTGGCCGGGGTGACAGGAATGAGCCACCCGCACCCCCCCGGCCTCCCCAGGTTATTTGTCTGGTGTCACCCCAGTATTGAACTTGAACTGGGACTGAGGAGACCCTCGGACGCCTGGGTCTGGAGCTGCCGTAGCAGTGTGCCCTGGTCTTGGATTCATTACTTGTTTTTACATTCTTCTTTGTACTTTTCTGGCTCCTCGGTCCCTAGGAAGCTTGCGGCTCCTTGGAGGGAGGGGGGATGCTGGGGGCCCCCCTGAACCCCTGCTGGAGGTGGAACAGGGTGCAGCCCCCCCCCCCGAGAGCCTCTGAAAGTTGTGTTCTGGGGTGAGTGTGCCCGCCACACACCGCACGAATCCATCCACCATGGCAGCTTCCAATCAGAGCCCTGACACCTGACAGGACCGGCCAGACGGGCCGGCAGGGGTGGAGGGTGAGACACCTGAACTTGGGGCATCCACACACCCTTCTCCCTTCCCAGCGCCTCCACAGGGCATGCGACCCCAGCCTCCATCTTCCTGAGGCCACACAGCTCTCTGGAGAAGGGGAAAAGCAAAGTGACAGAAACCCTGACCCCAGAGAAGCAGAGCATCAGATACGCGTGGCTCCCGCCTGCCCCCCAGCTCCTCAGGAGGCTGAGATCTGAGGATCCCAGTTCAAAGCCAGCCTGAGCAGGAAAGTCCACGAGACTCTGATGTCCAGTGAGCCAGCAGAGGACTGGACGTGGCGCTGTGCGGCTCAAGTGGTCAAGCGCCAGTCTTGAACACAAGAGCCTCCGTGTGTTTGCTCCCCTCTCTGCCTTGGGGTTCCTTCCTCTCACACTCCAGGGAGAACGGGACGCGCGCGCCTCTGTACTTGGAACTTTTCCACCTCGTGTTTCCTAGAAACCCTTGCACATCCGTTCGCAGAAATGGCCCGTGTTCTGCGTTTCGTTCTTTCTGAGCTCGAGGCTCTTTAGCATGCGCCATCCTTCAGCCGGCCCGGGAGAGCCTGGCGTTGAAGGGCTTTAAGTTCTTTCCCGGTTCTATGGCTGGAAGGCGGCTCTCCCTCAAAGATACGTGATTCTGACCCGAGAAAAATGCACACCCGGTTTTGTGAGCTATGCCGGGTTCCCCTCCTCCAGCCAGCCGGGGGGGGACAGAGCCAGTCCCCTCCCGAGAGGAGGCCACACTCTGCCAGGCTCTGCCACCACGCCCGACTGGAGCACGGGAGGCAGCTCCTCTCCGTGCACGTGTGAACTCACCGACCCGCCCTGGACGAAGTCGAGCGGTGTTTTCCAGGTATCTTCTGTGTGTCTTTTGTTTCTTATAGGAATTTCGACATTTCCTTTTGCTTAATTTTTTTTAAATAATAATCTTTATGAGCCAGGCTCTGGTGCTCCCTCACCCCTGTCGTCCCAGTCATGCGGGAAGAACAGACCGGAGGATCACGGTTCAAAGCCTGCCCAGGCAGGAAAGTCTGAGACCCTTGTCTCTTGTCACAGGCAGAAGTGGAGCTGTGGCTCAGAAAAGCTCAGGCTCAACCCCTGGACCTGCGATCAGGCCCAATACCAACACAATAGTTCAGGGAATAACAGAGTGGAATTCCCTGCCCACTGGCCCTTGTGTGTGTGTATCGGGCATGTGAGATGTATCAGTGAGTTCAGGGAGAACAGGACAGGTGACGGAACCCGTCCAGCTACGAACGAGGCGTCCCGTTCCTTCCGTCCATGGGGCTGACCCCGACACGGGAGGGCCCCCTCGTCATTGCAGATGCTCCTGGGACTTTAATCACCCTGACTGATTGCCCATCATCCTCTGGCACTGTTCTGGAAGCCAGCGGCGCTCCATGCCACCTCAGCTACCATGGTGGAAGAGACAGACTACACCTTTTCCAAACCCCTGGAACACACCCCAGCTGCCACGAGGGGTGCCCCCTTTTACCCCAGCCTTCCAGAGGCTGAGGGAGGATTGGGCTACACAGACTGCCTCAAAAAGGAGGAGGGGAGGGAACAGGAGGGGGAGGAGGAGGAAGGGGAGGAGGAAGAGGAGGAGGAGCATCAGGAAGAAGAGATGGCTTCCCGTCTTAGGCCAAACCACGCTCGGAAGAAAGCTTTGGCTCCCACTGCTTTGAGTTTTAGGGTTAGGATGGAGGCACCTCGTTCTCCCTCTGTACCCCAGTTCCTGTCTGGGGAGCTTTCTTGGTACCAGCCAGGCCCTAAATGAGCTATGACTGTCGGGCGCTGCGTACGTGCGTCTTTATGAAATGTGGCTAGTGGGCAATTCCCACTCTGGGCTGACGAGCCGGGGTCCCCCGGCTGAGCCCCCCCAGGCCCCTCAGCGTCTGCGCTTGAGTAAGCGCCTGCCGATTCCTAGGTGCCATGAAGACTTTCTGGCATCCCAGCTCCTCAGGAGGCTGAGATCTGAGGATCGAGGTCCAAAGCCGCCCCCAGGAACAGGAAAGCTTTTCTCCAATGAACTACTAGGAAAGCCCCAGGCAGAGCTGTGGCACCAGCCTTGAGCAAGAAAGCCCAGGGACGGCGCCCAGGCCCTGAGTTCAAGCCCCGGGACTGACTCCAGTGACGAAGAGACCACTGGGGGCCTCAGACTGGGGGGTCAGTGGGGGGTGGGGGGCGGAGCAGGGGAGAGGGCGGGGGTGGGGTCAGCAGGAGGGCTCCCGCCCGCCCGCCACTATGATGTCACAGAGCTGGCCCTCTCAGCCTGCGGGACATCCGGCCGTCGCCTGCCAGCCTCCACTCACCACCTGACTCCTCTGCAGGCAGAAGGGGGCCCTGCTCATCTCGCCGCTCGGCCTCAGTCTACCCAGCCCAGCCAGACTCCGGCGGACGGACACAGCGCGCCCCGACTCCGAGCTCCCGGTGTATGCGCCACCCTCCCCAGCTGGCTCGAAATGTTTGTGTCACCCCGAAGGTGAGTGACCCCCCCCACACACATTCCTGCCCGGCCCCAGACTGCTCCCCACGATTCAAAACACAGCCACGGCCCCCCACGCGGGCCGTGAAGGCCCCACGGTCCCCCGTCGCCCCACACCATAAGCCTGTGTCTCTGCCTCCACCTGGAGTTTCCAGAAATGACCCTTTCTTCATCCTCCTCGTGCCCAGTGCTCCTGGCCCCGGTGCTTCTTTGCTTGTGGTTTTTCCACCATGTGTTCGTTCACGAGCAGGGATCTGGTTCCTGGCCACAGCCTGGGGGAGGGGGGCACGGCCTGGAGGGGGGCCCGAGTCCGAGTGGGGGATCTTCGGGGATCTTTCTAGATCCTTCCAGAGCATAAACTAAGCTCGCCTTGTTCAGGAGCCCCTGAAACCTGGGGGTGACAGGCGTCACCCCAAAGGCCAAGGGCGTCACCAAGCTCAGCCTGAGCTAAGGAGCCCTGCCCGACCAGCAGGCACTCGTGTACATGAGCGCACACGCACACACGTGTACACGAGCACACACACACATGCACGCACACACACACACACAGAGTAATGCCCAATACTGTGGAATTGGTGTGGAGACTTGAGCATTCAGAGAACTAGAAAACCCGGCCTCTGCCCTCCCTCTCCAGCCTCTGCCCCCCTCCCCGGCCTCTGCCCTTCCTCCAGCCTCTGCCCCCCTCTCCAGCCTCTGCCCCCTCCCCGGCCTCTGCCCCCCTCCCCGGCCTCTGCCCCCCTCCCCGGCCTTTGCCCCCCTCCCTGGCCTCTGCCCCCGCTCTCCAGCCTCTGCCCCCTCCCTGGCCTCTGCTCCTGGTTACAGCCCTTGGTGGGGGCAGGTGTGGGGTGCTGGGCACGGAGCGGGGATGTGGGTTTTGGGGTCCACCTCTCCTGGCCTCGGGCCCTGAGCGCACCCAGGGCTCTGGATCGGGGCCCCTGTTGTGGGCCAGGGCTTGGAGGCAGGGAGTGAGGTCTGGGGGTGCAGGGAAGCCAAGCACCCCGGCTGCCCCTCTGCCTTGGGGTCTCGGGGCAAGGCCTGGGGTCCACTGGACCCCTGCTCCCTCCTCCAGGGCGCCCCAGGGCTGGGCTGGGTTGGGTCCGCTGCCCCAGGGTGGGGTGGGCTGCCCACCTCCCCAAGGGTGCACAATTCAAAGCCCCGCCCCACATCACCATGGCGACCTCTGCCAGGCCACCAGAAAGGGGGGAGGGGAGGGGAGACAGGGAGGGGAGGGAGGGAGGGGGGAATGGGGGCTCTGTCCCTAGGAAGCAGCGATGGGGCTCCTTTCCCCTCCCTTTCCCTCCCTTTCCCTCACCCCACCCCTCCTCACTCCTCCCCTCTCCCCACCCCTCCTCACTCCTCCCTACCCAAGCCTCCCTGCCCCTGCAAAATCCCTCCGACCCTTCCATTAGAAATTGGATGGGGGACTAGGAGCAGGGAGGGGTCAGGTCGTCGTTCTTCCCTTCCTAGGGGACCCTAGATCAGGGCTGGGTGGTCACTGTGGGGTGATGGGCCTGGCCGGGGGAACCACGAGCCTGGGGAGGGGGCAGAGAAATAGGGGGTGCCCTGCCCTGCAGTCCTGGCGTGTTCTGGAAAGCGGGTGGCTCCTCGCGTGGGGGGGGATCAGGAAAACTGTCTGCTCGGCACCCAGGCTGTCTGAATTCTGCTCCCTGCGTCTAAAGCCTGTGTCCTCCTCCGGGTCTGGAGTGGAAACATAACCACAGCCCAGTGAGCCGGGCAGGTCCCGCCATCCCGGTTCAAAGCCAGCCCGGGGGGGGGGGGGGGGCTCCCAGGAACCACCAGAAAACCAGACGTGGAACTGTGGCTCAAGGGGTAGAGCGCCAGCCTGGAGGGAAAGAAGCTCAGGGACAGCAACCAGGCCATGAGTTCAGTCCCTTGGACTGGCATGAGCATGTACACACACACACACACACACACACACACACACACACACACACACACACACACGAGCAGAACAGAGAAGGGAGCGGGTGGTGATGGACGCAGGAGGCCAGGACACACAGAAACCGGGATCAGGAAAAGGGCCGGGGCCAAGCAGGCCGGGTGAAGGGAGAGCCACATCCCCTGGGCCCTCAGGCGTTGCTGTAGAGCAGGGTGGCGGAGGCCACCGATTAAGATTCACATTTGGGCGCCTAGAGGGGATGGAGACATTTCCTGCCAGGAAGGCAGAAGCAAAGCTGGTCCGGCTGGACTGCGTAGCCCCAGAGACAGCCCTGCTGGGAGTCCCTGTCGGCCTTCGGTCACCCCACAGGGCACTGGACTCTCTGGGGAAGGGGGCAGCGCAGGGCAGTCCCTGGCTCTGTGATGTCACAAGGGCTGAGATACCCGAGGCCGGGGGTATTTGACGGGTGGGTGCCAGCCCGGTTTCTCAGACAGCGGGGTCCATAAGGCCCAGGGTCCAGCCTGGAAACCTCAGAGCTGTGCCCGGCCGCGCGTGTCCCTTCCCTTCAGTGGAGTAGCCATTGCTTTTTTGTGGTGGTGATTCTAAGGGAAGAGAAGAAAAAATGAACACGCCCAGAGGACAATAAAAGGAACTGAGTCGGGTGTGGCCGGCAGAGACATTCATGTTCTGTCAAAAAGAGGGACTTAGACACAGTGGGCGGGGAGCCCGGCTGCATCCCCTTTCCAGAAATAATAGTAGGAATAGTAACAATAATAATAACAATGCAAAAAACGACCCGAGTAAGTCAGTAACACGGTCTCACGCCCTGTCCCCTCCTGATGGCTGGGAGGGGTGTTGGGGGTGCGGGGTTTATAGGCCGACCATAAACGAAGACGGAAGGCGACACCAGCGGGTGACTCAGGAGGAGAGGCTGGGAGGAGGCTGTCCCCGTGGGGTGGGGTGGGGTGGGGCGGTGGGGGGGGGAGGACTAAGGAGAGAAGAATGTGTGCAGGGCCCTGGTCAGGGAACACTGGCGATGGTGTGTTCTGACACCCCAGGCCCCACTTCCCGGGAAGTGCCCAGGAGCCATCTCTGGGGCAGGCACGCCCAGGGGAGGCAGGAAACCCAAGCGTGATGCAGGGGCCTTCCCGGGAGGGGCCCACGCTCACCGCCAGCCCTGGATTCCACGGGGCTGACAGCACAGCCTTCCAATGGGGGGGGGGGTGGAGCGCCTGAGAAGGGGGGGCCTGGAAAAGAGGGGAGCAGTCAGCCACCCCCAGGTCCCGCCCTGGCCCCAGGGAGACGGGGTGACGACGCAAGGGCACGGCGCCCCCTGGCGGCAGGGAGCCTGCCCAGTCCTCTGGGAGAGAGGGGGCTGAAGGGGCCTTGAAGGAGAGCCTGCCTCTACTTCCCTGTCCCACGGGCGGAGGGCCCCGTGGGCAGGGCGGGGTACACACGGGCTAAACTGAGTCCAGCAGGTGCCTTTTTTACAAGCATTCCTTAGATGTGGATTCTGCTCTTCCCTAAAGATTACGGGCCAGGTGCCCTGCTGTGCTGGGACCCAGGAGGCTGAGGTCTGAGGACTCAGGTTTGAAAAGCCAGCCTGGCTAGGAAAAGCCCGTGAGACTCTTGGTGCCAGTCGTGGGGCTTGAACCTGAGCTCAGGAGCTGGGCCCTGTCCCTGAGCTGAGCCACAGCGCCACTTCCAGCTTTTTCAGTGCACATGGTACTGAGGAATCAAACCCAGGGCTTCAGACGCGCTCGGCAAGCACTCAACCACTGGGCCACATTCCCAGCCTCTGTGAGGCTATCACCAACGAAGACCCCAAAAGCCAGAGGCGGAGCTGTGGCTCAAGTAGTAGAATGCCGCCTTGAGTAAGAAAGAAGAAGAAAAAGGAAAACGCTAAGGGGAAAACACTCAGAGCCTGAGTTCAAGGCCCGGGACTGGCACAAATAAAAGGAAAAAAAAGGGGGGGGAGGAGGGAGGGAGGAAGGGAGGGAGGGAGCGGCGGTTGATTGGGTGGGAACCCTTAATGACAGAGGGAAGGAAAGTGGGGAGGGCCGGGACCTGTGTTGGCCTGAGGACAGAGCCTGCCCTTGGCCTGGCCCGGGCTGGCACAGACCACCCTCCCACAAACCTAGCTGGCTTTGAGGACAGAGGGACAGCTGTTCTTCCAGGAGACCGGGGCTACCTGCTCCTTATCGCTCTGATGAGGACCTTGGCCTGGAATGTGTGTTGCTGTTGTTGTTGGTGGTGGTGGTGGTGGTTTGGAAGTTGGGAAGGGACTGCCGCCGAGGGTGGCTCCAGCGTGATCCTGGCTCCACGCGTCTCCCCGTCCTCCTGTGTCCACCAACGCTTCTCTTTAAAGGCCTGAGATGAGGATTCAAACTGGGCACCTCACGCTCCTTCCTTGGCTAGCGCTCTACCGACTGAGCCGTGCCTCCGACCCTCACCCACCACTCTGGGCCGGGCCTAGTGGAAGGAGACCCTTACTTAAGGGCCCTGGGCTGTGTCTCCCTGACCCTGAGGGGCCTGGAACTCACCAAGGGGGGGGGAACTCGGCGGCTTGGTGTGACATCCAGCTCTTAGAGTTCCCCCCTCCCCTGGACCCCTCAACCCCCCCACCCCCCGACCACCCGCTCCACCTTTAATCCCCGATCACTGGCCGAAATCTCCCAGAGCAGCTGGACTGGGATTGCCTTATCCAGATTGGTTTAATGCCTCCTGCTCTGCTCCAGGGAGGGAGGGAGGGAGGGAGGGCAGGCAGGCGGCTTGGCTCGGCTCTGCTGGGTGAAAACCCGAGGAACTGGTGGCGGCATAGGCGGCATTCTTCTGTCCTTCCACACAGGCTGTGGGACCCCGAGCATGGCCAAGGTAACCAGGCTCCCCTCCTTGGCTCCCACATGTGACCCTGCACCCACGGCAGGCCCAAGCTCTGGCCGAGGCTGGAGTCTTGCTGTGCGCAGCCGGGGTGGCAGTGGGGGGACGGGCGGGGGGTGGGCACAGGCACTGGGTCTTCCCTGACCTAAGGGGTAGAGGCGTGAGCACGGGTAAGTCAGCACACGTGCAGATTGTTCTGCCGGGCGACACTAGCTCATACCTGCTCAGGAAGCTGGGATCCCCAAGGATCGCAGTTCAAAGCCAGCCTTGAGCAAAAGCAGCTCAGGACCCCCCGCGCCCAGGCCCTGAGTTCAAAGATAGGTTTTACTTTTGCAAATGAGATGCGGTGGTGGTGGTGGTGGTGGTGGTTTTCTATTGGAGCGCTGTCTAGACCCTTAGCGAGCAAGAGCGTGTGGCCGCGCACGGCACAGGCGTGGGAAAGTTGTCGCGGTGGCTGTTTAACAGGCTGGAGTTCCTCCACCTGCCATCCAGCACCGGGGAGGCAGAGAGCCGGGGGGCTGGAAGCTCCTCCTCCTGCAGACTCCGAGGATTTCGGTTCAAAGCCAGCCCGGGTGGGAAAGCCCGGGAGACTCGTATTCATCTCCGATGAAACACCAAAAAGCCAGAAGTGGAGCTGTGGCTCAAGTGGTAGAGCACCAGCTCTGAGCAAAAGGAGCTCAGGAGGCAGCGCCCAGGCCCCCTGCGTTCCAGCTCCAGGACTGACCCCCAAATAAGGGATTTGGGAGGAAGGGCGCTGGGACCTTCCCGTCACGTGCCGAGGTCGGGGCGTCCTGCGTGTGGGCAGTCGGGGACAGTGTTGGCCGGGCGGGCGTCCGTCTGGAGTCGCCTTGGTGACGTCTGGGCTGTAACTGTCTTCCTCGGAGGCCTGGGTGTCCACGCATTCACCCTGGCCAAGCCCCACTCCATGTGGAAATGGCCACGCTGGGGGCTGGGGAAAGTGGGTGGATGGGGAGGCTGCTCATTAGCGGCGTGGGGTCTCAGAGACCCCAATCCCCAAGGCTAAGCAGATGGAGGCCCAATGGCTGCCCATGCAAAGGAACCACGTGTAGCTGCAGGTGGTTTATTTTACGAAGCCCCCTTCCCGCAGCCCTGCTGGCCAGGGGCTCCGGGTCCCTGGGGCTGGGAGTGGAGGACTGGCCAGCAGGGGTCAGCCAGGGCTGGCCAGGTGCACAGTGCAAGCCATGCTCGCTGCCCCTTGCTGGCCGTGCCCAGGTGACCCCTTAGAGACTCGCTGTACCTGGAAGGGGTGGGAGGGGAAGGTCCTTCTGTGGTGTGATCTCATCCGGTGCTCAACCCCCTTGCAGCCCACATGAGTCACTGGCTTCCCGGAGAATCCACCTGTGTCCCTGGGGGCACAGGGTGGCCACCCTGCTTCCCAGCCAGGGGTCCACAGAGCTGCCCGGGAGAGACCACCACTGCCACCTCTCGGGCCTGGGCCTCTGCGTCTGGGCCCAGTCTACTTAGGTTCCACCCCCTTAGGTCTGGGCTCCTCCCCCTGGGAGTCTGGACTCCACCCCTGGGAGTCTGGGCTCCGCCCTCTCAGGCCTGGGCTCCACCCTCTCAGGCCTGGCCCCGCCCCCTCCACCATGGGCTCCGCCCCCTCCGACCTGGGCTCCGCCCCTTGGAGTCTGGGCCCTGCCCCCTCAGACCTGGACTCCACGCTCTCAGGCCTGGCTCCGCCCCCTCCACCATGGTCTCCACCCCCTCTGACCTGGGCTCCGCCCCCTCCACCCTGGGCTCCACCCTCTCAGGCCTGGGCTCTGCCCCCTCAGACCTGGGCTCCACCCTCTCAGGCCTGGGCTCCGCCCCCTCTGACCTGGGCTCCGCCCCCTCCACCCTGGGCTCCACCCTCTCAGGCCTGGGCTCCGCCCCCTCCGACCTGGGCTCCGCCCCCCACCTGGCAGAGGCTCACACCTCCCTCCTTTCCGCAGATGGAACTCGCGCAGGGCCTCCCTGGCCAACGCGCCCTCCTGCCTGCCGCCGTCCTCGCCGTGTTATCACTCGGCCTCTCCGCAGCATCCCTGCTCAGCGACCGGTGGTTTGTGGGCACACAGAAGGTGCCCAAGCCCGTGTGCGGGAAAAGTGTGGCAGCCGAGTGCCCTGAGCTGCCAGTGCCCCTGGACGGGGGTGTCGCCGACACACCAGCCGCGGCGGTGGTACAATACAGCTGGGCGTCTGGGGATGACCGCTTCTCCCTCCTTGCCTTCCACAGTGGCCTGTGGCTATCCTGTGCGGAGGTCCTGGAAGGGCCAGGTAGGCCCGCTGGGCTCGGCGGGCGGGGGGCAGCTCGGAAGCCGGCGGCAGGGCCCCCCTGCCCTCCGTGGCCCCCGTTAGCTCCCAGCCGCCCTGGGGGAGGCTGAGATCCGAGGACCCTGGTTCAAAGCCAGCCTCGGGAAGGGACGTCCCCCAAGACCATGGTCTCCAGTGCACCAGCGCAAAGCTGGCAGGGGAGGCACACGGCTCACGCGGCAGAGCGCCAGACTGCCGAGTCTGGGAGGACCCAGGGAGCATGCCAGGCCCTGGAGTCCAAGCTGCGCCCCCCCCCCCCCGGGGTGACCCTGGAACCTGCCTTGCAGGGGAGAAATGCCGAAGTTCCATCGAACTCACACCACCAGCCCAGAGAGGTGAGAAAGGATTACTGGAACCTGCCGAGGTGCAAGGCCCACGTGACCCCCCTGTCCGACCTGGAGGGCAGCGGTTAACGGAGACGGCCCTCCTCCCCCACCCCCCCTCGGGGACCCCGGCATGTATGTATTCCGCTCCCCCCCCCCCCGCTGACCATTGCATGGGCCTCTCCGGATCTAAACGGTGCTGTCACCTGCTTCTCTCTCCTTCTGCCTCCCACGGGGTGAGGGAAGTTCTTCCTAGAGCTGACTTGCAGTCCTAGGCAGGGATGCCAATGGGTGGGGGGAGAACGGGCCAGGGAGAAGGGACGGGGGGGTCACAGACAGGAAGCCCACCCCAGCTCCAAAGGACCTCCTGGAAAAGCCTAGCGTACGCCCCCACGGCGGATTGCTTCCTTTAGTAAAATAAACACAAAGGGAAGCGGCGACGAGGTAGAAGAAAACAGGTTGGCTCACGCCAATCCTGGCCTGAAAGGCTGAGACCCGAGGATCAAGGGCTCAAAGCCGGCCTCAGCCGGCAAGTCTCCTATCTCCAATCAGCCAGCGGAAGAAAAGCTGGAAGTGGAGCCCTGGCTCAAGTGGTAGAGCGCCAGCCTTGAGTAAAAACCCTCACCTGGCACCGTGGGTTCTGCTATGGCCTCCGCGCCCCCTCCCCCCTCCCCCTCCCCCTCCTCCTCCTCCTCTGTGCTGGTTTCTGGCTTCTGTGAGTCACGCGTGACACATCTGTGACCTCTGTGGCTGACAGGCCATGTGACCGCAGGGCGCCGTGTCCCGTGTTTTCTCTCACAGCCATCCTCTGGCTCTCACTGGGGTCCCAGACCGCCCACCTCAGCCTTGAACTCGTCAGTGTCCTCCTGCTACTAACCCACCTGCTGTTCACACACCACCCCGGCTTAGGGCTCAAGTTGAGCGCCTTCGCGGCCGTCTCCTCCGTCCTGTCAGGTGAGGGGGGGAAGGGTCACCATGGCAACCAAAGCCAGCAGAGAAATGGGATGGACACCCAGGTTGACCTTGGATGAAGGCTTCAAGATGATGGCGTCCGGTCCTGGGACGGAATGGAGTGGTGGCCACGTCTCAGGCCCGCCCTCCTGTCCCCTCCTGTCCCCTCCTGTCCCCTCGCTGCAGGCCTTCTGGGGATGGTGGCCCATATGATGTATTCACAAGTCTTCCAGGCAACCGCCAACCTGGGACCGGAAGACTGGAGACCCCACGCCTGGACCTACGGCTGGGCCTTCTAGTGAGTCCCCTGCCCCTCGCCAACCCAGCCCCCTCCCGCCACGGGCCCGCCGGGGTCTCTGCTCCACCAGCAGTGGCAGCTCATGGAAGTGAAGTTGTCCTGGAGAAATGGGGGAAATGGAAGGCAGGCCCCGGGGCCTCACACCCGCCATCCCAGCCGCTCAGATCTGAGGATCTGAGCACCCGAGGATCACAGTTCAAAGCCAGCCCGGGCGGGAAAGTCCCTGAGGCTCTGATCCCCAAGGAACCACCCTTGAGCTGTGGCTTGAGTAGAAAGCAGCTCAGGGACAGTGCCCCAGGCCCTGAGTTCAAGACCCAGGACTGTGGGGTGGGCGGAGGGCCTCTGGAGAAGGCCAGGCCCTCACGCTCAGCCCCCCCCCGCCCCCCTCCCGCAGCACAGCCTGGGTCTCCTTCACCTGCTGCATGGCGTCAGCCGTGACCACCTTCAACACCTACACCAAGATGGCGCTGGAGCTCCAGAGCCGGCGTGCCCGCGCCCTCCAGGCCAGCACAGGCTGCCTCCTCCTCCCGCGGGCGGCCTGCACAGCCCCACCAGAGAGCTGCCACCAGGGCCGCGAGCCCAGGGGCCACGACCCGCCCGTGCGCTCGGTCTCTGAAAGCGTGGACTTCTTGGCGGCACTCCGGGCCCGGGGTCAGCAGGACAGCGGCCAGGGTCCGGCGGAGGCCGTGGAAGAGGAGTGTTAGGAGTCCGAGGGCTTGGGGGGCAGGCTTGACCGTTACCAACATCTGCTTAAGCCGAAGCCTGTGTCCCCGCGTGGTTTTTGGAGGTGTGGGGAGCGTGGTCCGCTCAGGTTCCACCCCGCTCTGTCCTCCCGCGGTCAGACCCCGTCCACACCCCGTGGGCGGGCACCAGAGGTCACCCCCTATTCTAGGAGCTCCTGGGGAAGGAGGCCAGGCTGTCCTGCGGCCCGCAGGGCCCGGCCCACTCCCAGCAGTGCCGGTCACGGCCCCCGACCCCGAGGAAGAGCAGAGCGACGCCTGCAACCTGTTTGCAGCGTTTATTTTGGTTCTGTTTCCAGTTCACATTTTAAATAGTGCTTTCTGAGGACAGGCTGGCAAGGGCAGAGGGGTGGCAGTTCACATTCCTGTGGGGCTCGGGGGTGCCAGGAAAGGGACTGAGGCGGGGGGGGGGGGGGAGGCCATCGGCAGGAGGCATTGTTCTAAGCAGTGGTCCCAGCCGGCAGCCTGGAGCGGGGGCTGCTCTCAGGAGAAGGAAGTGCTCTGAAGCTCCCGCGTCTTCTGCACCGGGTTTGAGAAGCAGCTAGAGACTGCTTTTGTGTTTAGCAAGGACAGATCCAGAGAACTGGATGACACCCGTTTCGAGCTTCCTCTGCCTGGGTCTGAGATTCACCCTGCAGGAAAACACGTCCTTCCAGAGCAGGATGGCTGCCTTCCAGACGCCTGGCACCTCGGGACGGGCCGCGTGGGGCGTTTGGTCCTCTACAAATTAGTCCTGGGAAGTCTAGACTAGACGGCATAAGTTCACGCAAACCCTCGGCGTGGGCCTGGGATTCTCTGCTCTCCGAGGGCTCTGATTTCCACACGGAATGTCCAAGGGGTTGAAAGCTGTCTTCCAGCAGAGGTGCCAGCCTGTGCCCTGAGTGGCCGGCCAGGCCTCACCCCTGCCGGGAGGACGGCCACCATGTTACGTCACCTGCCTGGGGCGATTAACAGATTTGCTTCTCTGGATTACTAGAATTAATTGCTTTGACTTCCTGGAATCCTTTTATTAACCCAAACTAAAATAAATCAAAGCCCACATGTTCCTGATTTCACTCAAAAAATTACTCAGGAAAAGAAGCATCTTCCTCCGCTGCCACCCCAACAATGGCCTAGCCCTTCAGAGAACAATTTATAGAGGGGAGGTCATCCCAAAGAGATTAGTCACTACGAAAGTCAGAGCGTAGCTCTGAGGACCAAGGTTCAAAGCCAGACCGGGCAGGAAAATCTGTGAGACTCCAGAAGCGGAGCTGTGGCTCAAGTGGTGGGGTGCCAGCCTTCAGTGAGGAAGCTCGGGCAGCGCCCAGGCCCTGAGTTCAAGCCCCAGACCTACATGCGCGCACACGTGCACACACACGTGCACACACACATGCACATGCACGCACACATACACACATGCACACGCACACGCGTGCACACACATACACATGCACACGCGCACACGCACACCCACGCACACCCACGCACACCCATACACACACACCCCGAAAAGTTTCCTCAGAGTAGAGTGCTTCAAAGGCCCTGCAAGAAAGGACAGGGCAAAACGATTGCACATGGGATTCACATGGCCGAAGGAACCGCCTAGAAACACATCCCTGAGGAGGGGGAGGGAGGGGGAGGGGGGGGAACAGGAGCCCCAGGACAAGGCCGCCTCCCAGCTCACAAGGGCAGCATGCGGGGCTGTGGGGCCCGGCATGCCATCGAGACCCAGGCTGATGCAGATGGAAAGCCGGGGGCGGGGCGGGGGGGCTGCGTGGCCCCCACTGCGGATGGAGAGGGGGTGGGGGACCCCTCAGGAGTCAGAGGCCCGTCACTGGAAGCCACTAGAAGCCACTGGACAAGCGAGCCACATGCCTGCCTGGAGGACACTGGCCCCCCACACCCGCCCCGCCCATCGCTCTCTGGGGAGCACAGAACTTGACGTGGAAAGCAGAACCCTGTGAGTTCTCCTTCCCACTTAGTGCCCAGGAGCTGGGGATCAGACCGGGAGGGGATCGGACCGGGAGGGGATCCGACCGGGAGGGGATCCAGGCTGGGGCCTCGGCGGGCGGGCAGGGCGCGTGCTCACTCCCCAGGGGAGGCTTGGCTCTTCTCTCCACCGCCACCCTAGACCTGCAGGGAAGGCGCCCGCCGCCGCGTGACCCCCCCGAACCCAGTCCTCCGGTGTCACCCCTCCTCCACCAGAGCCCCCGCTGTGAACGCGGGGTGGACGCGGGGGGGCCGAGCGCTGTGCGGGAGCCGGTGCCCCCACCCCCGGGGGGGCTGAGATGTGAGGACCGAGGTTCAAAGCCAGCCCAGGCCAGAGAGTTCACGAGGCGCTCATCTCCAATGAACCACAAAAGGCTGGACGTGGAGCCGTGGCTCGAGGGGTAGAGCGCCAGCCTTGAGCTGAAGAGCTCGGGGACAGCGCCCAGGTCCTGAGTTCAAGACCCAGGATGGGCACAAAAATCAAACGCTGTACCACCGCTGGGGGGTTCTGGTCACGACACCGCCCCGGGAACCTCTGGGGATCCCGCTGCATCTCCGCCCCAGAGCCCCAGGGGTGACGGGCCATCCCAGCGGGCTCAGGCCGCTCACCCTCGGGGCGCTGTCCACGAACTTGACGCGGGCCAGGAACCTGCGGAGCTCCCCGCGGCCGACCCCGGGGCCGGCCTCCCGCAGCGGCACCACCCGGGCCTCCAGGAGCGCCCGGCGCAGGCTCAGCTTGCTCACCACCAGGGCCCGCGGGAGGCCCTCGGGGCCGGGCTCCGCCATCCGGGCCACGTAGAAGGCGTCCTTCCACAGGTCGTTGATGCCCACTGACGGAGGGCGGGCGGGGGCAGAGCCACGAGTGACCCCTCCCTCCCTCCCTCCCCTCCGTTCCTCCATCCCTCCCCAGGAGAGGGCAGGGCCAGCTGCTCAACCAAAGAGCCAGGAGGCCAGCCACACCTCAGCTGTAGCATTCATTCATTCATTCATTCATTCACACCAGGGCTGACAGACACTGGGGGTGAGGAGGACGGGGCAGAGGCTGTGGGATGAGGGCGTCCCCTGCTTTGCCCGCCCCCCTCCGCCCAGGACTCACCCATGGAGGCGGTGACGGTGCCAGTGGTGTTGGCTAGGTCGAGCACGATGGAGGGGAAGGTGGGGTGCAGCAGGTAGAGGTGGTGGAGCCTGGGGGCCTCCCCTCCGGGGCCAGCACCCTAAGAGCCATCACCCAGGGCTGAGCCTCGGTGCCAGGGCCCCCCAGCCCCCACGACCATGGGACGCGGGAGGGAGGGGCAGCCACTCACAGAGCCGGGGGGAGGAGCGGCCAGCGCCTCTGCCCAGAAGAGGAAGACAGACGTCAGCTCCGAGGTCATGGCGGAGGCCGTGGGCATTTCCTTCACGTGGCACGGGGCGCTGTAATTCCAGGAGATGGAGCCAGAGTCGCCGTCCACCAGCAGCATCTGCAGGAGAGGGGGTGGGGGTGGCCAGGCTGGGGCAGGAGAGGGGGCCGCTGGGGGCGGCTGGGCCCGGCTGGACGCTGGGATCTGGGGGAAGGGCTGAGCCAGCGGGAGGGGGCGCCATGGCCCCAGTAGGGCGCCAGTGTTGAGCAACACACCCCAGGGACAGCGCCCAGGGCCCTGAGTTCAAGCCCCAGGACTGGCACACACAGCAGGACACCCACCCCCGCCCCAAGCCGGGGCCCAGGTCCCCTCCAGGCTGTCTTAACTATTCAGGGAATCCGGCCACACCCGAGGGCCGGCATTCGCTCTGCAGCAGGCCCTGGAGGAGCCGGGAGGACCGGCCCAGCGCCTTACCTTCCTTACCCCCCCACCGTCGCTGCTCTGCAGAAGGAAGTCCAGGCTCTGGTCCTCGGTGAAGTACCCGGGCGTGGGCTGGCTGCAGAGGGGCACAGGCCAATGGATGGCAGACCAGGAAAACCACGGCTCCTCCCCGCCTCCCCCCATCCACGGTCTCGGGGCTGTGTGTGTGTGTGTGTCCTGGGCCTTTGACCCACAGCACCATTCTGGCTTTTTAGTGGTTTATTGGAGTCTCAGAGACTTTTCTGACCGGGCTGGCTTTGAACTGTGATCCTCAGATCTCAACCTCCTGCACAGCTGAGAGGCCAGGCGTGAGCTGCTGACGTGAGCCGCCAGCCTCTGTGAACAAGGGGCCGCGGTGGACATGAAGATGGGGGGCGGGGGACAGACCTGTGCAGGCCCTGCAGACGCAGCGTCCAGCGGGGCACCAGGCTCTGCCCTCCGAGCAGGACCAGGCCCTGTCTGGTTGTCACGAGAAGGCTGCTGCCGTTGGGGTCCGGAGCCTTCACCACCTGGAGCTGCTCCACGCCATCGCTGGACCGGCGAGCCCCCCGTGGTGAGACCCCGTGGTTAGTCTCTGGGGGCCCGCACACGGTACCCACCGCCAGCCCCTCAGGACAGACGGCGGAGGACACACGTCCACAGACGCGTGGTTTTTGGTTTTGTTTCTGAAGCCAGTCCTGGGTCTTGAACTCAGGGCCTGGGCGCTGTCCCTGAGCTTCTTTCCCTCCAGGCTGGCGCTCTACCCCTTGAACCACAGCTCCACGTCTGGTTTTCTGGTGGTTCACTGGAGATCAGAGTCTCCTGGACTTTCCTGCCCGGGCTGGCTTTGAACCTGTGACCCTCAGATCTCAGCCTCCTGAGGGGCTGGGGTGACAGGCGGGAGCCCTGGCACCAGCTCCCATCCCTGAACCTGCAGGTGACTACCGCCTCCTGGATGCTTCCAAGGCCTCTGGGTGGCCCTCGCGACTCAAAGGCAGGGATGGGGAGGAAGTCCCCCCCCCCCCCGCGTGGCTAGTACAAACGCCTTCTCGCTCCAGGTTTCTCGTGCATGCTCAGCTGACCCTGCCACCCGTGTCCGGGACTCTCCACCCACCCCGCCCCCGGGTTGCTGCTGTCCCCAGGCCCGGCCCTGCTCGCTTCACACGCACCCGTGCACGGGGATGAGCTCGGAGGCGTTGCCGGCCCGCCGGGCCTCCCAGGCCGGCTCCAGCGTCTGCAGGGCCGGGGGCGGGGGCCGTCCATCCTGGGCCTGTGCCAACACATCCCGCAGGGCCACAGCCTGGACTTTTCCTAGTGCACGAGAAGAGCCACACAGGGAGGCCTGGGGGGGAATGGGGGGCTTGGGGGACCCGGGGGGCCCAGGGCGAGCGGAGGCCTGGCCTGCTCTCCACAGCAAGGGGGGCCCCGGGGGCCGCGCCACTCACCAAAGCCGAACAGGACGTAGAGGGCCCCGCCGGGGGTGGTGTAGACCTGGGGTCCGATGAGGCTCCCCACCCCCGCGCCGTCGTACCTCACGGGTCGCCCCACGGGGGCCCCTGTGCGGCCAGACACCAGCAGAAAGCACAGGTCGGGCTGGGGGGGAGAGGGAGGTCGCTGGAGCCTCGGCCATGGCTGGAGGCTCGCGGATTCTCCTTCCCTGGGCTGGCTTGGCGTCTGCACACAAGCAGGCACCATGGCTTGGCGGCTTCCTGTCCGCAGAGCCACAGAGCCCGGAAGGCAGAGGAGGATTTGCTGAGTGGGGAAGGGGCCTTGCCGGAGAGAAGGGCGGGCCCCGTTTCGAGGTGGAGAGGCTTCCTGGAAGGGGCCGGACCCCACGGGCCTCACCTGCACGTCCCCCACGGCCAGCAGCAGCAGGTCCCTGACGCCGTCCCCGTCCAGATCTGGCAGCAGCGTCGCGGGGGCTGCCAGGGTGACGTTGGCCAGGACCTCCGGGTGGAGCGTCCACACAGCTCGGCCTGTGGAAGGACGGGAGGCTGAGGGCCACGGCCCCACGGGACAGGAGGCCGGGAGGACGGGAGGATGGGAGGCTTAGGCCAGAGGCCCCCACAGGACTGGAAGACAGGAGGACAGGAAGACAGGAAGACGGGAGGACGGGAGGACAGAAGGATGGGAGGACAGGCGGACGGGAGGCCCGAGGCCCCCACAGGACGGGAGGATGGGAGGACAGGAGGACGGGAGACTGAGGCCCACGGTCCCTGCCCAGCTCCCGTGCCTCCCCAGGCACCTCTGCCCTGTCCAGGCAGGCTCTGCCGCTGGGAGGGCTCAGCTGAGCCCCAGCTTTGTGCCCCACAGGCTGAGACACGGACGCCGCACCCGACCTGCCCAAGCCTCTGCTCTCAGCCCCCAAATAACCAGCTTGCCGAGCAGCGAGCCACCGCCAGGCTGGCAGGGAGGGCCTGCCCCGTCCACGCGCCCCGCTGCTGCCCCGAGGTCCCTGCCACCACCGCCAGCAGCCGGCGTTACCTGAGGAGGCGCTGTAAGCACCGAGGGCCTGGTGTGTCCCTGTCACGAGGCAGAGGGCTTCTGCCCCGCGCCCCGGCTCCAGGTCCACGCAGGCCACGTGCTGGGCCTCCTCCGGGAGGGGCGTGGACCACAGTGTGCTGCCATTCACACCGGACAGGCACAGGAGATGAGCACTGGGGCCTGAGCCTGGGCCACCTGGGGCAAGAGACAGCAAGCAGGTCCTGATTCAGGTCCCAGGTCACTGAGAAGGAAGGAAGCAAGCATAGACGGGGAGGGAGGGAGGGAGGGAGGGGGGGAGGCTGGGGAGGGAGGGAGGGAGGGAGGGGAGGAGGCTGGGGAGGGAGGGAGGGAAGGAGGGAGGGGAGGAGGCTGGGGAGGGCTCTGTTTTGCGCACAGGCGCGTGGGCTCAAGCTCATAAGCATGCACAGCTCAGAGCACAGCATGGAACAGGAGGTCTGCCGAGTGAGCAAGGAAGAGGAGGAGGAGGAGGGGGAAGAGGGGGAGGGGGAGGAGAGGGGGAGGAGGGGGAGGAGAGGACCAGCCAGCCTGTAGGCCCAGCTCTAGGCCCAGCTCTAGGCCCAGGCTGAGAACACAGCGTAAGCATCAGAGCTGACTCAGGCAGGAGCCCCCGCTCTCTCGCTGCCCAGCTTTAGGCCAACTCCCTTACCATTGGTTTTGTTTTTGCTTTGTGCCAGTCCTGGGGCTTCAACTCAGGGCCTGAGCGCTGTCCTCAGACCCTTTTCGCTCAAAGCTAACGTTCTGCAACTTAAGCCCCAGGTCCGCGACCGGCTTTTTTCTGTGTGTGGTCCCGCGGCATTGAACCAGGCTCCGTGCAGGCAGGCAAGCGCTCTACCGCTAGGCGGCACTCCTGCCCCCATCTTTTTCTTGAAGGGACCTGACTGTGCATGCATGCAGGTCCCCAAGAGCCTCTTGCCAGAGACGCCCTTACCTCCCACACTGTGGTTTTCGGGGCCCACCACAGCCAGCAGCACGTCCCGCAGGCCGTCCCCGTTCACGTCCATCAGGTCCAGCGGCGCCAGGTCCCCGCCTGAGCACGCACAGAGCGAGGGGCCTGAGCAGGGCCCAGGCCACACAGCCCAGGAAGGCAGTGGAGGGGCCCCTTCCCAGAGGACAGGGGGAACCCCTCACCCTGCACCCCCAGAATCCTCCCCACACCCCCGCAGGGGGGAAAGCCAGGAGTGGAGGGCAAACAGAAGGTTGAAGTGGCGCTGTGGCTCAAGTGGTAGAGCGCCAGCCTTGAGTGAAAGCGTTCAGGGATGGCGCCCAGGCCTGGGGTTCAGAAATCAGTCAGTCAGTCAATCAAACTCACTGGGCGCTGGGCACTCAACCCGCAGCCCACCCCGTGAGAGCTCCACACCCCGGGGAGGCATCCCACACCCGGGTGACAAGTCCAGGCGTCTGCCCGCAAGCTGTGATGGCACCCGGTTCCCGAGCAAGAGCCCCACGTCTCAGCACCCCGGTCCCCGCGGGGGGCGGAAAAGAAGGGGAGGTGGGGTTCTCCTGGGATTCTCCCGGCGCTGACACAGGTCAGGGGTCCGTCCAGGGCCCTGGGGACCCACCTGCCCCCGAGGCCAGACGGCGGCTCCAGGCGCTGTGCAGGTCCCTTGGCGGGCAGGGGATGAGGAAGGCGCAGAGGAGCACGAGGACGGCGGAGACCAGCAGCGTGAGCAGGAAGACCGCCGTGCGAACGCAGGCCACCAGGGACGAGGCTGCCTTCTGCTCCAGGCCCCCGGGGGGCTCGGCGGGGAAGCCCTGGACGCTGGCCTCCGGGGCGCGGGGCGGTGCAGGCCCCACGCCCTCCGCGTCTGAGTCCGGGGCCTCCCCCCGGGGGCCCTGGCCATTCTTCACCCCGCCATTCTTCTGCGGCGTGGCCAGCACCAGGTCATCTTCGCTCTCCTCGCTGTCCGCCTGCGTGAGCGGGTCGTACTCCCCGAGGTCTGGGCTCTTCTTGCCTGGAAGAGCGGCCGGTGAGCACCCCACTGGCACAGCCGCGTCCACAGCAGGCCAGAGGCTGGACCCTGGGGTCTAGCCCAACAACACACGTGTGCACGCGCACACACACACACACGGTGAAATACATCTTCATTCTTTACATAAAAACTTAGACAGCTAGGCACCCGTGTCTTACACCTGTTATCCCAGCTGTGCAGGAGCCTGAGATCTGAAGATCTTGGTTCAAAGCCAGCCCAGGCAGGAAGGAACCACCAGAAAACCAGACGTGGAGCTGTGGCTTAAAGTGCTAGAGCGCCAGCCTTGAGTTCAAGAGCTCAGGGACAGCGCCCAGGCCCTGAGTTCAAGTCCCAGACCGAATTTTTAAGAAATTAAGTGTCTATAAGAAGGGGAGGGAGAAGCAGAGAGAGACAGAGAGACAGAGAGAGACACCCAGAGAGTTGTATGTAATCATAACCCCAATTGAAAGTCATAAAACAAACCGCAACAATAACACAGGGCTCTGAGAGTTCCCGGCATGTTTGACCTTCAAACTTTAAAATGGGCCCTAAGAAAAATATATACCTAAGAGATAAGCTGGCCTCGTGCCTGGAGAATGCCCTGTGTTCAGCCTGCTGTACTGATTAACTTCCGTCCCCCGCTCATGAAAGGATGCCGGCCCCCAAGAATGCATTCCTAGCACCCCAGCGAGGTGAGACCTATCTCCAGGCCACGACCGGATCTAGTCCATCCCTGCAGCTGTCACCTCCACAGAGGAGACCACAGGGGCCGGCCTGTCAGAAGTGAAGTCAGCCGTCTCTGTGTTCGCACAGCCACCTCTTTATGACTCTAAGCAAATGTGCCACGGGGTGTGTGGGCTTGAAGAGAATATTCCATTGTCACTCGTTACACAGGAGGATAGTGTTGGTCTAGGTGCCTGGCCTGCCTGCTCACAGCCAGCTCCACCCTCCCTCCCTCCCCACTCACAGGGGTGGACAGGAGGCCAAAGGAGGGCACCTCAAGACCACCTCGCCTGTGAACCCACAGAGAACTCAGGGTGAACACACACACAGCCACAATCTCCTGTGACCCTCCTGCCATACCAGTGGCTCACAGCTGGGGTCCCGGCTGCTCAGGAGGCTGAGATCTTTGAGGATGGTGATTGAAAAGCAGGAAAGCCTGTGAGGCTCTTAGCCAAAAGTGGAGCTGTGGCTCAAATGGTAGAGCACCAGCCTTGAGACAAAAATGACCTTTTTCTCTCACGCCCCAGGATGAGCACGTGCGCACACACACACACACACACACACACCCCACATCCTGGTGTTTTCTTCTCAGACAGTCACCCTATCTCAGCCGAAAGGGATAAAGCTCTAGAAGGAAAAGAAAGAGAGCTAAATGCAAGGGGCATTTCATGGCCGCAGTGAGGCATCACTCCTCTCTTCCAAGGAATGTGACCTCTAGCGTGCACCTATATCTGAAGTCACCCCAGTTCTGTGCACACAGTCCAAGAAAGATATCATCAATGTCCTTTGAGTGTTCCGATGAGCCCAAGAGGAAAAGAAACCTGGCTGGGGCCATGTGTCAGCCTGGTATCCACATAACCAGGACCTGGCCAGGACCCTCCCCGGCCCTCCCAAGCCCACTGCCTTCCTCTATCATTTCAGGTGAGGGGGAGAGACACAGATAGAGGGGAAAGGAGAGGATGGACAGAGGATAAAAAGGAGACGGAACCTGGAGCTGCTGCCTCCTGAACCCAGCTGGCACACTTACCCAATGCACAGGTGTCAATCACGTCACCCTGACCAGGGCACCAGTCTCAGTCATGTCACCCTGACCATAGGCCCAGGTGTCATCCATGTCACCCTGACCAGGGCACCAGTCTCAATCACGTCACCCCAACCACAGGCCCAGGTGTCAATCACGTCACCCTGACCAGGGCACCAGTCTCAGTCATGTCACCCTGACCACAGGCCCAGGTGTCAATCATGTCACCCCACCCACAGGCCCAGGTGTCAATCGTGTCACCTCAATACAGATATAGGTGTCAGCCACGTCAACCTGGACCACGAGCTCAGGTGTAGATCGTGTCACAGGTCCCGGGGATCGTGTCACAGGTCCGGGGGGTCGTGTCACAGGTCTGGGGGGATCGTGTCACAGGTCTGGGGGGATCGTGTCACAGGTCCCGGGGCGATCGTGTCACCGGGTCCCGGGGATCGTGTCACCGGGTCCCGGATCGTGTCACAGGTCCCGGGGATCGTGTCACCGGGTCCCGGGGATCGTGTCACCGGGTCCCGGATCGTGTCACAGGTCCCGGGGATCGTGTCACCGGACCCGGGGGTCGTGTCACCCGCCCGGCCCGGAGGAACCGGCCTGCGGGCCGTGGAGAGGCAGCGCCCCAGCCCGGCAGCGGGAGCCGGCCCACGGGGACCGGCGAGGACACGGCCAGCGTCGCTGTCCCGCCGTCGCCGTCACCCCGGCCGCCGCCACCCCCGCCCGTCCCGCGCCCCTGCGCCGGCCCTCGCCGCCCCGCCCGGTGGGCCGCGGACCGGAGCCCGGGCCCCGCGACCCCTTCCTTACCCGGCAGCTTGAGCGCCCGAGACAGCACCGTCGCCATGGTGGAGGCCCCGCTGCGCCTGCGCGCGCTGAGGAGGCGGAGCCCGCGCGGGGCGGGGACGCGGAGGGATGGGAGGGGCCGAGGCGCGGGGGCGGGGCCAGGAGGGATGGAAGGGGCGGGGCCGAGCCGCCTAGAACGAGACCAGGAAGGATGGGCGGGGCCGAGGCGCGGGGGCGGGGCCAGGAGGGAGGGAAGGGGCGGGGCCGAGCCGCCTAGAGCGAGACCAGGAAGGATGGGCGGGGCCGAGGCGCAGGGGCGGGGCCAGGAGGGATGGAAGGGGCGGGGCCGGGCCGCGTAGAGGAAGACCAGGAAGGATGGGCGGGGCCGAGGCGCAGGGGCGGGGCCAGGAGGGATGGAAGGGGCGGGGCCGGGCCGCGTAGAGGAAGACCAGGAAGGATGGGCGGGGCCGAGGCGCAGGGGCGGGGCCAGGAGGGATGGAAGGGGCGGGGCCGAGCCGCGTAGAGCGAGACCAGGAAGGATGGGCGGGGCCGAGGCGCGGGGGCGGAGCCAGGAGGGGCGGGCGGGGCGGGGCCGAGGTGCCTAGAGCGAGACCAGGAAGGATGGGCGGGGCCGAGGCGCGGGGGCGGAGCCAGGAGGGATGGAAGGGGCGGGGCCGAGCCGCCTAGAGGAAGACCAGGAAGGATGGGCGGGGCCGAGGCCTCGGGGCGGGGCCCGGAGGGAGGGAAGGGGCGGGGCCGAGGTGCCTGGGGAGGGACTTAGGGGCGTGGCCGAGCCCTGACGGGCAGGGCCGAGCGTCATTGGGCGGAGCTGAGCCTCCCGGGGCGTGGCGTGGGGCGGGGTCGAGCCTCGCGGGGCGGGGCCGGCGCGGCTGAGGCCCGCGCGGGGCGGGGCCTGGGGGCGTGTCCGGGGGCGGGGCCCGAGGAGAGGCCGCCCTGGAGCCGGCGTGGTGGGGGCTCCGCAGCCCCGGCTCTTCTCTTCATCCTCTTCGGCTCTGGTGCCAGCGCCGGGGCCTGGACTCGGGGCCTGCGCCTCACTCGCCGGCTCCTGGCCGGTCTGCAGGCCCCTGCTCAGCCAGCCCTCCTGGTTTCTGGAGGGCTCCAGGAGAGCTGCCGCGGGCGGGCTGAGGCCCCGCACCCCTGGGCTCTCCTGCCCCACCAGCTCCCGGGGAGGTCCCCGTCCACACGAGACGCTGAGAGGCCCGGAGCTGGGTTTTCCAGGAAGACCACCGGCCTGGAGACGCCTGGGCCGCGCCAGGGCCCGGCTGGCCGGGACCCCGGGGGCCGAGGCTGCGCTCCTGGGAGCCAGGCCGGGTCGGCCTTGCTCGGCGGCCCGACGCCTTGGTATTTCCATCCTGGAGCTTCAGCACGCACGCCCGGGCGGCACCTTACCACTTGGCCGCGGCCCGCGCGGCGAGGAGCCGGTCCCACGCTGCGCCCCGTTAGGCCCGCCCTCGGTGGGCGGAGCCTGCGCGGCCCCGCCCCCGCCGCCCAGCGCTTCCGCCTCGGAACTCTCTCTTCGGTGAGCGGAGCTTGCCGAGGCCCCGCCCCGCTCCCCAGACGCTTCCGCCGCTGCCGCCTCCCCAGGGACTCGCCGGTGGGCGTGGCCTGCGGCGGCCCCGCCCCGCCCGCCTCTCCGAGCCTCTCCGGAGAGAGGAACCCGGAGGCCCCGCCCCGGCCCCGCCCCGCGGGGCGTGGTCTCCGAGGCGGGCGTCCTTCCCAGCCCCCGGGGCGGCGCCGACGCCTGCGGACCGCACCGCGCTGCCTGCGCCCGCGCCCGCCGCGACATGTTGGGCCTCATCCGGAACTCGCTGTTCGGGAGCGTGGAGACGTGGCCGTGGCAGGTCCTGAGCACGGGCAGCAAGGTAGGCCCGCGAGGGGCCGCGGGGTGAACCCCGAAACGCGCGCCCGCCTCCCGCCTGGACCTGGCGGCTCGGAGGGGGCCCAGGGCCGGCGGGATGGAGGGGGTGGGGCCCTGCATTCGCCCGGTTATGCGGGTCACATGGTCACGCAGGTGGTCACCCCGGCCTGGGGTGCGGGGCAGGGGCGACCACCAGGGCCCCGAAGAGCCTGCGGTTCCCTCCACCCCGGCCGGCCCCCACCCCGGCCCTGCTGGAGCCGACCCCGGCCTGGTGCTGGAGCTGACCCCGGCCCTGCTGGAGGTGACCCCGGCCTGGTGCTGGAGCCGACCCCGGCCCTGCTGGAGCTGACCCCGGGCCGTGCTGCAGGCCACTGCTAAAGGTCAGGGTCCTGCTCCTGGTCACCTGATGTGGCGCTGGGGAGCACTGACCCGTTGACTTGGGAAACCATTTTCTCACGATGCACACTCACCCAGTGAGGAAATACTCTCTTCCTGCAAAGCAAGCCAGCAACGCTTTAGGCTGAACACTTGAGATGCTCACTGGATCTCTCCCCACGCCTTAAACACTGACCCTGGGGGGAGCTGGACCCAGTGTGAGAAGCCTGTTGGTGGTTCCTCTCTGCCCTGCCCACTCTGCCCTCCCCTGTCCCTGAGCCACGAAGGAGGCCTGAGGTGTGAATGCCCAGGCCCGCAGGCACTGTTCATCTGCCAGGAGACCCACTAAACTCTGACCAGAGACTCGGCTGCAATCTGGGCCTCCAGCCCTGCCCTGTCCCCTGCACTGCCCCCACACACTCGGGGCAGGGAGAGAGCCTGGCAGCAGGCTCGCCTCACGCCCTGTCTCCCTCGGCCTATCCCTGTCTCCAGGAGGAGCTGTCCTACGAGGAAAGAGCCTGCGAAGGCGGGAAGTTTGCCACCGTGGAGGTGACGGACAAGCCCGTGGATGAGGCGCTGAGGGAGGCCATGCCCAAAGTCATGAAGTATGTGGGCGGCTCCAATGACCGGGGTAAGTAGGGGGGGGACCAGGGCCCAGCTCTGCCCCACCTCACAGCAAGACAGCTGGGACACCCCGTCCCTGAATCCCACCTCCTTCCCACACCCCATCCATGACACCCCAGGGCAGCCGTTCCGCACTGGGGGCTCCCCGACCTGTCTCTGCCCCCAGGGCTCCCCCAGAGGAGCTGAGCCTGGGTCTCTCAGCTCCCGTCCACCATCACCAGGTTGCCTCAGCTTCCTCCAGGCCTGAGGCTTCCTGAGTGAAGAGGGCAGCCACGCCAAGCTCCATTCCCGGCCTTCCCAGCCTTTGCAGCTCCCCAGGGCATGGAGCTTGCTAGGAGGGTGCTCTGCCGCTGAGCCACCCCTCCAGGTTGCCTGTGGCTTGTGTCACCAGGCCTAGCCTGAGCAGAGGAGGCACGGTGGACTTTGCTGCTTGGTCTAGAACCCCCATCCCCCACCCATCTCAGCCACAGCCCCAGTAGTAGGAGGTGCTCTGTGCGTGCCGTGGTTCCCAGCTAACGGGGAGGAGAAGCGGGCTCTTAGCTTTTCTTCTGGGTCTCAGACAGTTCTTAGCTTCCGAGGCAGCTGGGGCCACAGGCATGAGCCGCCTGTGTCCAGCCCGAGCTGACCGCCCACTGTAGTTTTGGAGCAACAGGTCAGGTTTCTGAGCACGAGCCCAGACCTAAGTGAGCAGAGGCGAGGTGTAGGGGGGAGGCTCCTGGTAGGAGATGTGGGGTGGGGCCAGCCATTATCTTCTGGGAGCAGCCAGAGCTGGGCTGCGGCCCCTGTGAGGTCTGGCAGGGAGCCAGGACATGCTTCCAGGGAAACGGAGTTGGAGGCGTGGTTCAGCTGGTAGAGTGCCAGCTTTGCTATCGCTGGTTCCTTCTGTGTAGGAGCACAACAGGGGTTTGCGTAAGTCCCAACTGTCGATATTTGTAGCTGTTTATTTATTTGGCGGGGCCTGAGGTCTGTCCCTGAGCCTCTTTGTGCTCAAGGCAAGTGCTCTACCACTTGAGCCATGGCACCGCTTCCAGCTTGTTCTGAGTAGTTTATTGGAGGTAAGACTCTCATGGACTTTCCGTCCCAGGCTGGCTTTTGAAGTATCTGAAATGTTTGTGGTTATTTATTTATTTATTTATTTGGGGGCCTTGGGGCTTGAACTCTGGGCCTGGGCACTGTCCCTGAGCTCTTTAGCTCAAGGCTACCGCCCTCCCCTTGAGCCACAATTCCAATTCCCATTTTCTTTTTTTCTTTTTCTTTTTTTGCCAGTCCTGGGCTTGAGCTCAGGGCCTGAGCACTGTCCTTGGACTTTCTCAAGGCTAGAGCTCTACCACTTGAGCCTCAGCACCACTTATGGCTTTTTTCTATGTATGTGGTACCAAGGAATCGAACCCAGGTCTTCATGCATGCGAGGCAAGCACTCTACCACTAGGCCAAACTCCCGGCCCCCACTTCCTGTTTTCTGATGGGTAAATGGAGATAAGAGTCTCACATTCTTTTGTGCCCAGCTGGCTTTGAACCCCGATCCTCAGATCTCCTGAGTTAGCTAGGGTGACAGGTGTGAGCCACCGCTCCAGACTTACTTGTGATTAATTTTAAAATATATATGTATACTGCCCTGGGGAAGGGAGGGCGTCCTGGTGAGGCAAGCCTGTCCTCAAGCAGCTGAGGAGGTGGAGATTGGAATTGTGTTCAAGGCCGGTCAGGGCAGAAAGTTGGAGAGACCAACAAGCCCAGGGGGTGAGGTGTGGCATGTGTGAGTGGCGAGGGAAGGTAGGTGTCAGAGAGGAGGCCCTGGCTGATACGTAACTGTAGCAGCCAAAGGGCTGGGTGTGACTGGAGCTTCAGAGCCCTTGCCTGCCTTGCAGCAAGCTCAAGGCCCTGAGTTCAAACCCCAGCGCTGCTGTGGCTTAAAAGCAGGGTGGTAGAATGAAGAGGAGTGTGCAGCCACCTGAAGGCACCTCCCTCCCCGTCTGTCCTCAGGGATCGGGATGGGAATGACGGTTCCCATCTCCTTTGCCGTCTTCCCCGAGGACAACGGGTCCCTACAGAAGAGACTGAAGGTCTGGTTCCGGATTCCCAACCAGTTCCAGAACGACCCGCCAGCCCCCAGCGACCAGAGCGTGAGGATTGAGGAGAGAGGGGGCATCACCATCTACTCCACGTACGGACGTGACTCTGGGGGCTGGGCGGGGGGGGGGGCGGGGGAGCGGCACAGGTGGCCCCGCCTGTCATCCTGGCTCCTCAGGAGGCTGAGAGCTGAGGATGGAGGTTCAATTCCAGCCCGGGCAGGAAAATCCAGGAGTCTCTGATCTCCAGTGAACCACCAGAAAACCAGACGTGGAGCTGTGGTTCAAGTGGTTGAGCGCCAGCCTGGAGGGAAAGAAGCTCAGGGATGGCGCCCAGGCCACAAGGACAAGCCTCACTATACACAGACACACCCGACTAGTTGAAGGAAGCAAGGGGGTCCTTCCAGTCATCTCTTCAGGGCCCGCCCGGTGTCCCCTGGCCCGGCGTCCACGCACCCGGCTGTAGAAAGCAGGTTTTAACCTGGCACATGATTAGTTTTTCTTCGGCCGGCCACTGGGGGTCACCGCACGCCCGAGTGTGACTGAGAGCAGAGGCCCAACGTGTGCTCAGGTGCTAAGGCTCACGCCGCCCGCCAGCCAGCCAGCTCCCCGCCCCGCCAGGCAGGCGTCCCTGGCAGCCCGTCCTCCTTCCCATTCTGCCAAGGCCTGGAAGGGGCCTTCAATGGATGACCGGGCTCCGCTGTATGTAAAGGCTTTGGGCCTTTACATAACTAAAGAAGCTCACACAGCCCAGCTCGATCCCGTGGCCTCCTGGAGCCCGAGCTTGGTGCTGTTGGCTACACTACCCCCTGCCCCTTCCCTGCAGGGCCCAGGGTGGCCCTGGGGAACAGCCAGGCTTGAGTGAGAACCCCGCTGGGACCCTGAGTTCAAGGTCCAGCATGGCACAAGAGAATAACACGCTCCATTTAGGAAGGAGTGACTGGTGGCCGCTGGCCTGGCCCCAGCTCACACCCCTTCCTCCTGTGTCCCCAGGCAATTTGGTGGCTACGCCAAGGAAGCTGACTACGTGGCCCGCGCTGGCCAGCTGCGGGCTGCCCTGGAGGGCCAGGCCACGTGCCAGGGAGACCTGTACTTCTGTGCCGGCTACGACCCACCCATGAAACCCTACGGCCGCCGAAATGAGGTGTGGCTGCTGAGGACCTGAGGCCCCGGGGACCTCTGGCCTGGACCTCCGTGACCCCCACCCCCTCCTCACCGTGGACCTCCCTGACCCCCAACTTCCACTGGGGACCTCTGACCCTCCCCCAGCCCCACTCAGGGTCGGCGGGCTGAGACACCCCCACTCTGTTCCCTTCAGAGCTGGCCCTGTGTTTCTCTGGGCTGGAAATGGTGGAGGCCCTGTGGACGGCGTTCTCGCCGGTGTGGACGGCCCTGGGGCAGAGCCGGGCATGCCAGCAGCATTCTCCCGCCCATCTGGGTTACTCAGAGCTGATTTTTTTTTTTCTCCTTTCCTAATTACTAGGTGGTATTTGTTGTGTGAGTGTGCTGGGCCTGGGGCTTGAACTCGGGGCCTGGGCGCCGTCCCTGAGGTTTCTGGGTTTTTTTTTTTGCTCCAGGCTGGTGCTCTACCACTTGAGCCACAGCCCCACGCCCAGCTTTTTGGTGGCTCATTGGAGCTGAGTCTCACCGGCTTTCCTGCCAGGGTTTCTTGGGTGGATTGTGTCAATGGTCATGAAGCGTGATTTGTGCGCGGCCATCACTGTGGGACTTCATGAAATTGAAATCATTGTCTAGAAATAAAAGCCTGTGCCTCCAACAGACTTGATTTCCCCAGGCGTGAGGACTTGGGGACCACGTGTCTAAGAGCCGGCCGGGTGGATTCCACACCAGTCCCTGTCAGGGGTCTGGCGGCCGTCCACCAGAAAGCCCCAGGCAGGCCTGGCTCGGAGGCGGCTGGGCCCGTGGCGGTCTGGAGCAGCATGTCCCAGGAGGCTTTCCTCAGGGTCCAGTGTCCTCGTGGGATGGAGCAGGGTGGGGGTTGCGGGACCACGGCCCCCTTCCCTTCCCGCTGTGGCAGGTGGGGCTCAGCAGCCGTGGCTTGTTGAAGGAAGAGTCTGGGGTTTACACCCGGCTTCTCTGCTCCTGAGTCAAGTGGCTTTGATCAAGAGTGCCGTCATTAAAGCAGGCCGCGGCCATGGGTGTGTGTTGGTTGAATGTCATGAATTTGACCTTTGAATTCATTATTCTGAGTGGCTCTGGGCTTTTCCCGGAGACCATCGAATGCTGTTTGTGTGGTGGTGATTACGGGGCTTGAACTCAGAGCTTGGGCTGTGGTCCTCGCATTTCATGGAGCACAAAAACTCAGGGACAGTGCCCAGGCCCTGAGTTCGAGTCCTAGGACTGGCACAAAGTAAAAATGGAGAGGCATGGAAAGGCGTCTCCTGAATCGGGGTGCGTGGGAAGGCTGGCGGGAAGGTGACAGGGCTTTGGCCCTTTCTGGAATCATTTGTGGGAACACTGTTCTCACCCCTGACCCCCAAACCTCCCTGTTTAGCCCAAAGCCAGCATCCGCACCCACCCCGGAGGCGCCAAGCCTCCTGACACTGGAGCTGCGGCTTCCTGGCCCTTCGCTGGTCTCTGCGGCCTGGGGTCTAAACCGGGGTTTCCACCTTCTGTGGAAACCACGTGTGGTGTCCTATGCCCCCACGCCAGCCCCCCGCCCCGGGCGCTGCTTCCTGGACGCAGATGGCACGCCGAGGAATTCGCCAGGGCTTCCCGACCGTTTCATCTCCCTCCCTAATGAACCCGCTGTACTCCATGCAGTTTTGATTCATCAAAGCAGTCTCCAAGCTGTTTGTCCTGGCGCTGTGGAAGAGGAGGGGGTGGGGGGTGAGTCACGGGTGTTTGTCTGCAGGGAGGGGGCTCAGGCCTCCAGAAGACGGGGTGAATTCTATCACCCCGACTTTACAATAGTGATAATTAATACCTGAGCCCAGGCCCTTTTATCTCAGGGGCTCAGAGGCTTGGGAGTTATTAGCTGGTTAACTCGCCCGCCTCAAGCCACCACAAGGTCAGAAGGTGAAGGGCGAGGCGGGGACTGGCCCCGGGCTGGGGCGAGGGCCATCCTGCCCATCCCGTGGGAGAAAGAATTCCACCACGCTAGGCTGTGTGTGTGTGCAAGACCGGGACTCGAACTCACCATCTGAGGCTTCCTTTCCCTCTCTGGCTGGCGCTCTACCCGCTGGGCCTTTGATCCCGAGGAACTTCCCGTCACCAAACCATTCACCCGACACACGTCCGACACGCGCCCCACACGGGGCCTGGCGCTGCGACACTCACGGAGAATGTGAGACAGGCGCCAGCCGCTCACGCCTGCCGTCCCAGCCACTCGGGGCATCTGAGGATCGCGGTTCAAAACCAGGCCAGGCAGGAAAGGCCATAAGACTCTCATCTCCAGGACACTACCACAGGAGCCAGAAGTGGAGGTTGGCTCAAGTACCAGAGCGTTAGCCTTGGGCAAAAGAAGCTCAGAGACAGTGCCTGAGGCCTGCGTTCAAGCCCCAGACCCGCGCACACGCACACACACACAGTGGAATCCGACCTGTAACCTGTACATATAACCAAAGAGATGAGACCCAAGCTCCTGAAATAAGTGAATAAACCTTTTCCATTATTGCCCATTTCTACTCATTATTTATTACTGAATGCCACTGGTAGATTAAATAGCCTGAACAGAAAACTAGGATTTCACCAGGCACCCATGGTTCAGGCCTGTCCTCCCAGCTCCTCAGGAGGCTGAGATCTGAGGATCAAGGTTCAAAGCCAGCCTGGGCAGGAAAGTCCATGAGACTCCAATCTCCAAAGAAACACCAGAAAACCAGACGTGGCACTCAAGGTGGTAGAGCAGAAAATTCTGTGAGACTCATCCCGCTAAACGACCAAAAACACCAGAAGTCCAGGTGGACGCAAGCGGTAGAGCACCAGCCTTGAGAAAAAGAGCTCAGGGACGGCGCTCAGGCCCTGAGTTCAAGACCCACAACCAGCAAAAAAGAAAAAAAGGAATGAAGGAAAAGAAGAAGGAAAAGGGGAGGAGGAAGAAGAGGAAGAGGAGCTGCTGGTCATTCAAAGAACCGAGGAAGGAAGGTCTGGGGAGGGGGTACACAGCTGCCTCGGGCTGGCCGGAGCCTTCCTCTGGGGACGAGGAAGACAGCCTGGGTCGTCCAGCGCTGGGATTCCCGTCCAGACGCCCCGAGGAAGGAGATTGGCAGAACAGGGACTTCAGGTCCCACGTTTGGTGAGAGCAGCTCTTGCCCCGGGCTCCGCAGAGCCCAGCCTACTTTGATGGACGGCGTCCTGGTGAATCTTAGGGTTCAGATGGAGGAAGTCTCTGGAAATGGTGTGTGTGCATGAGTGGGCACGTGAGTGTGTGTGTGTGTGCACGCCAGTCCTCCAGCCAGAACTCGGGGTCTGGGCGCTGTCCCTCAGCTTTTGACTCCACCACTTGAGCCACGGCACCACTTCTGGCTTTTTCTGAGTGTCTGGTACTGAGGACTGGAATCCAGGGCTTCGTGCACGCTGGGCGAGCATTCTACCACTAGGCCACACTCCCAGCCCTTGAAAGGACATTTTTAGAGCGTAGGTCAGCAGGAAGACACGTCCCGGGCGCCTCTCGTAGCTTGAATTGGAGTAAGTGGGTGTAGACACACACACGAGTTCACACTCAGGCACGCACACCCCAGCCCACACCCCTCCAAAATCCCGGGAGTCCAAGGTGCCTGGTGACAAACCCTGAATTCCCCAAAGACCTGGGGTGGCGAGGCGTGTCCCTGCCCTTCCAGTGGCTTTTATAGGCCAGGCCGGGCCTGGGTGAGGCGCCCCGCTCCCGCCCATTTGGGGAGAGATTAAAGAAGGGGCAGCTGTGGGCTCGTAGCTCACTTGAAGTTAGCACCCCACGGCCCTCGCAGCCTCCACCTCCAGTGGACTCAGGTGAGTGGGGACGCAGGCCAAGCGGGGGTCACGGCCCCCCCACGGCTCTGCACGCTGGTTTAGGGGGACCGGGGCGGAGGGCAGCTGGGGATGGATTGCAGGACTGCTTTCCCAGTCGGGTGGAGACCTGGATTTCAGTGCCCACCCCCTGAAAAGCCATTTGAAGGCAGGACCCATTTTGTACAATTCTTGGATGGCCGGTGGCGGGTTTTTAAGGTGGCAATGGGTTGACCGGCATGGAGTTACAAGAAGAAGCAGTCGTTAAGATGATGGGGGCTGAGGCTGGGGGCGGCAGGGGGCGTAGCCAGGCTGGCTGGACTTCGGGCTGTAGCTGCCCAGGTGGGTTTGCCCAGCCCGGGGTCCATTAGCTGCTAGAATCCCACTGGCGTGCAAGCCTCCTGCGTTCACAATGCTGTGCATTTGCCTTCAGAGGAGGGAGTCAGATGGGAAAACGGGTGAACTTCCAGCCCCGTCTTTCCTCACCTGGGAGGTGTGCTGAAGCGGCTCTGGAGGCTGAGGCCGGCGCCCTTGCCGCCTTTGCTGACTCTGGTCATCAATTTGGGGTCACCTCTGATATCATTTTCCCTCTCTGCACGCCACAGTTATGCGTCTCTGGTTTTTCAGCCCCCTAAGCAAGCTTGGTGCTTAAACCGGCATCAGACAGAGCTGGGCACCAGTGACTCCCCCGTCACCCCAGCTCCTCAGGAGCCTGAGATCTGAGGATCTCGGTTCAAAGCCAGCCTGGGCAGGAAAGTCCAGGAGACTCTTGGCTCCAAGGAACCACTAGAAAACCAGACGTGCAGCTGTGGCTCAAGGGGTAGGGCGCCAGCCTGGAGGGAAAGAAGCTCAGGGAGACAGTGCCCAGGCCCTGAGTTCAAGACCCAGGACTGGCACCAAAGAAGCATCCACTGCTGAACAAGGCATAGCTTGATTTCTCCAGTGTCTGGGGACAGCCAGGACGTCTCCACCCCGGACGAGACGTGCGCTGCCGCCCGGCCTCTCCCCGTGCCGGGGCCTGGATGGCACCCGCGGGGCCTCACCCCACCCTTCTGTTTTCTGCAGGGAACAAACGCGCCCCGCCCGCCGGTCGCCATGTTCGAGGACTGCGTGAAGTCCGCCGAGGACCACTACCCATTCTGCGAGGACGAGGGGCCGTGGACCGTGGTCCTGGAGTCCCTGGCAGGCATCGGCGTCGTGGTGACCGCCCTGCTCCTCGTGGCCGCCGTGGTGGCGCTGCGGCGCGTGCAGGACTGCGGCTGCCCGAGCGTGCGCCCCACCCAGCTTCTCTTCCTGCTGGCCGTGCTGGGTCTCTTCGGCCTGACCTTTGCCTTCGTGCTGCCCCTCAGCCCCCGCACCGCCGTCGTCCGCTTCCTCCTCTTCGGCGTCCTCTTCGCCCTCTGCTTCTCCTGCCTCCTGGCGCACGCCGTCAGCCTGCTGTGGCTGGCGTGCGGCGGCTGCCCGCTGGCCTGGCACACGGTGCTGGGCCTCGCCCTGGGGCTGAGCCTGCTGCAGGCGGTGGTGGCCGTGGAGTACGTGACCCTGATCACCACCCGGGGCCCCACCTTCGCCTGCCTGACGCCCGGCCAGCTCAACGCGGACTTCGTGGCGCTCCTGGCCTACGTGCTCCTGCTCCTGGTCCTCACGCTCGCCGTGGCCAAGGTGGCGTGCTGCAGGCCCCACGAGCGCGGCCGGCGCCCCGCGCTGCTCATCTTCGTGGCCGCGCTGGTGTCCCTGCTCATCTGGGTGACCTGGATCACCATGCTGACCTGGGGCAACCCCCGCCTGCAGCGCCAGCCGCAGTGGGACGACCCGACCGTGGGCATCGGCCTGCTCTCCAACGCCTGGGCCCTGCTGCTCATCTACGGCCTCCCCGAGCTCTGCCCGCTCCTCCGCGCCCGCTGCCCGCCCTGCCCGGCCCCGGCCCACGCCTGCCCGGCCCCCGTCTACCAGCGCGGCCTCCGCATGGACCACCAGGACCTGTCCAGAGGTAAGGCCCCAGGCCGGGGACCCGGGGGCTGACCCCAGGCGGGGGGCGCCCAGGGCAGGACGAGCCCCGGAGGCAGGGCGGGGGCTTCGGGGTTCAAGCTCAGAGCCCACGCCCGTCATCCCAGCTCCACTGAGGATGGTAGGAGAGCCCGGGAGACTGATCTCCAATGAACCATCCGAGAAACCAGAGTGGAAGCGGAGCTGTGGCTCCAGGGGTAGAGTGGGGAAAAACAAACAAACAAATAAAAAAGCTCCGAGATGGCACCCAGGCCCCGCAAGCAGGCCCCGGGACCAGCACGCGCACACACACACATGCACACGCACACACACGCACACGCACGCACACGCATACACACACGTACACGCACACGCACACGCACACGTGCCCACACAGAATGGAGGGTTTTATGACATACATGACGTTTTCCAAAATACAGAAGCCTTATGGAGAAAAGCCAAGAAAGAGATGAGTCAAAGGCCCTAAATAAATAAGACGTGACTCTTCGTTGCTCAAGCTGGCCCAAAAGGAAGAAGAAGGGGCACCTCCAATAAAAGGAGCTAGCCCAGCCCCAAATTAGGCTTGGCCCGCGCCGTCATCGGACATCAAAGCCCAGGCCAGGTGTCTTGGCTGGGCCGGTGCAGCACAAAAGCCAAATCTTTTTGAGTCTCCAAGCTAATTTAACCAAACGTCAGTGGAACCTGGCTTGCGAGTCTGACCTTGGAGGGAGATTGCTCTGCTTGGCAGGGGATTTACTGTGGAAAATCTCTCTCTCTCTCCCTCCCCCCCCCCCTCTCTCTCTTTCTCTCTCTCTGCCTCGCCTAAATCCCTAGAGGAAGCCGGGGTGTGGGGGGTGATGGGGGGCTGGAGACGAGCGTAGGAATCTCCAGGTCGGGCCGCGCCAACCTGACTCTCTTGCTGAGGAATAAGATGTCTTATTCATGGGTGGAGACTCCCCTCCCCCCCTCCTCCCCCCCCCTCCTCCCCCCCCAGCCTGTATCAAATAAGGGTCCATTTCGGTAATCTGGGAACGTGTCAGACCTCGCATCCCCACTTTCTGAAGCCTGGGCTCCGGGGCTCATAGCCCGGCATTGGATTCTTGTCTTGTTCAGGTCTGTAGCAGGCGGTGGCTTCCTCGCGTTTAGCACAGCTCTGTAATGACAATATTCCTTTACGGGTCCCCCCCCCCATCATTCTTTTCTCTTTAGAGTTTCTTTCTTTCATTTATTTAGTTAGTTATTTAATGTATGTGGTACTGAGGCATCGAACCCAGGTCTGCGTGCATGCTAGGCCAGCCCTCTACACCAGGCCCCCCGAGCTTTCCTTTTAAGTGAGCGCGTGTGCGCCCGCGTCGCGGGTCAGGTGAGGCTCTGTCTGGATAACGGCAGCCCCTGGAGATTCTCGGTTGAACTGATCGGGACCTGGCTGGGGGGTCCTGCCTGTGCGACGTGTTCCTAGCCCGCGGTGACGCTGGTCTGTCTTTCTGGAGGACCCGGGTGGCTGGCCGTTTGATTTTGCTGTTGGAAGTCGTAGAGAAATGAGCCCCGTGTGCCTTTCGTGACCCAAAACGTCCCCACGCCAGGCCCACTCGTCCACTGCCCCTCCCGAAATGTCACCCATGACCGGCCGCCCCCGCCTGGCACCTCAGCAAGCTGAGATCGGAGGATCACAGTTCCACGCCCCCCGGGCAGGAAAGTCCGTGAGATCTCCAGTGAACCGCCCAAACGCCAGACATGGAGCTGTGGTTCACTCGGTAGAACACCAGCCCTGAGGGAAAGAGCTCAGGGACAGCGTCCAGGCCCTGAGTTCAAGACCAGGACTGGCCATAGCAATCACAATAATGTACAGGGTTGCATCTGGCTAGCAAAATGTACAACTGGACAGGGAGGGGGTGGGCTGGACAGTGGTGGCCAGGGGGTGGCCAGCGAGAGGAGGCCCCGTCTGCCTGTCTGTCCCTCTGTCCCTCTGTCTGAGCTGACCACAGGGCATGCACACGCGAGGCGCCCTTTGATGCCCCTGGCCACAGAACGGCCTCATTCGCATGGGTTGGCGGGACCAGAGCCACTCAGAGTCACCCAGCAAAGTCCCATGTCCAGCAGACAATGTGACCACCCAGAGCCCCCTCCACCCTCCCCACCTCCCCAGCTAAACCCAGCGGAGCAGACTGTCCCACGGCCCAGGGGCTTCCAGTGAACAGGACACGCCACTGCCCTCAGGCCCGGGGATTAGTGAGCCTCATCTCCCTGGAGTGGTTTATGGACTTAATCCTAAGATATAAAGCATCTGCCCGGAGGAGATAAACGCCATCACTCCCCGCCACGGGGCAGCGGGGGACAAACACCCACACGGGTGTCCAGACGCCTCCCCGAGCCACTGGGCGCTGCTGTCCACCAGAACCTCCCGCCCAAAACGTAGACGCACAGAGGCCAGCCAGGGCCAGCTCCCCATCCATTCCCTACATTTGGTTTTCCTTCAGGCCCCTCGGCCTTACCAAAGAAACCCAAGGGGGGGTTGGAGGCATGGTTCAGGTGGTAGAGCGCCAGCCAGTGAGCCTAAGTGCCTGGGGGAGGGAGAGGGAGGAGGAGGAAGAGAGGGAGAAGGAAGGAAGGATGGATGGGAGCGGTGGGTGTCTGGGGATGCAGATGGATTTCCCTGGACTCGGACACCACCCGGCGCTCACGCCTCTGGAGAGGCCACCCGCTGTTCTGTGATTGAGTGGCAGTGAGATTCGAACCCAGGGCCTGACGCTTACCAGACAGACCCTGAGCAGCCCAGCCACTCCTCAGGCATCCGATGCGGTGTTTGTGAGCCAGTCAGACTGAGCGAGAGCCAGCACAGAGCCCTAGACGGCATGGAGCCGGCGGCAGAGCCAGCGGCCGGCACCGAACCCCAGCCAAGGGCCCTGGCTCTGAGGCTCAGCTCCGCTTCTCACAAACTCCATGCCAGACCCAGGCCCCAGCCCGTAGAGACCAGAGAGCCTGAAATGTGGGCATGGCTGGGTACAGTGCTTCCCGCCTGTCCGCCCAGCTGCGCAGGAGGCTGAGATCTGAGGATCGCGGTTCAAAGCCAGCCCGGGCAGGAAAGACCGGGAGACTCTCATCTCCAAGGAACCACCAGAAAACCAGACGTGGAGCTGTGACCCAAAGTGGTAGCGCGCCTGTCATAAGCAAACGTGCCCGGGGACGGCGCCCAGGCCCCTCCCCACTAACCCCAGCCTTCCTCCCCCTTTGGCTTGCAGCCCGAGACAGTGAAGGAGCCGAGGAGGATGTAGCCTTAACCCCCCCCGGCACCCCCCTTCCGCTGCAGGTAAACGCGCCCCAGCTCCAACCCCGTCCTGTGGTGCTTGAGAATCCCCCCTCAATCCCCGTGCCACGCGAGGCACCCCACGAGTCTCCGTCACTACGGAGGACGGCGCGTGTGTCCCCAGAGACGAGGTCCAGGGCCCGCGGGGGGCCGAGATCTGGGGATCGAGGTTCAAAGCCAGCCTGGGCAGGAGAGTCCGTGGGCCTCTGACCTCCGAGGTAGCACTAAAAAGAAGTGTGGCCGTGGCTCAGGTGGCAGAGCACCAACCTCGAGCACAAAAGCTGGAGAAGAGCAGCCAGGCCTGTGTTCAAGGTCCAGCCCGGCACACGCACACGCACATGCACACGCACACGCACACGGTAAAGGGCCTGGGCTCGCCTGGCGCGTGCTGGTCTCAGGAGGGCTGTTAGGAACCCCCTGCCTCATGTCCCCCGCCCCCCATTGCCTCTCCCTGTCCACACAGCCCCAGGCCCGAGCCCCACCAGTCCTGGACGCTGAGAGACATGGAGGAAACTGCTTTGAGCAAACAGAGAGGGCGGGAGGGCGTCAGGCAGCCGCGTGCCGCGTGGCGGGGACAGCGTGAGCTCGGGGCCCTGGGTGTCCTCTGCCGGGCTGGGCCGTCATCTCTCCCCAGTGACCTGGACGTGGGTGGGGCGGCAGGGGTGTTTACACAAGAGAGGGCTCCTCAGCCCCTCCATGTCCAGCAATGAGCAGCTGGAGAACCGTGACTTCAAAAAAAAAGAAGAAGCTTGGGCCGGGAGCGTGGCCGAGCGGTGGAGCGCTGGCCTGGCGGGCACAGAGACCCGGGTTCGATTCCTCCATTCCACATACACAGAAAAGGCCAGAAGAGGTGCTGAGGCTCAAGTGGTGGAGCTCCAGCCTTGAGAAAGGCCAAGGACAGTGCTCAGGCCCTGAGCTCAAGACCAGGACTGGCAAAGAAAGAAAGAAAGAAAGAAAGAAAGAAAGAAAGAAAGAAAGAAAGAAAGAAAGAAAGAAAGAAAGAAAGAAAGAAAGAAAGAAAGAGAGAAAGAGAGAGAGAAAGGAAGGAAGGAAGCAAGCAAGCAAGCGTGTTAATGAGGCGGCGGCCACGGGGACTCAGCCGTGTCTGAGGTTCCTTCATCTTTCCACACGTGTGCAGCAGTGACGCCCTTGTCCCTCCCTGCCCAGTGGGCCCTGTGATGTGTTCCCACACGTGTGACTATACAGGGCCCACGTGCACACGCGTGTCGTCAGTGTCTATCATAAGCTCTGACAGTTTCACCCCTTCCCAAACCCCAGCACTCAGCAGCCTTCCTGGAATCATCCCCACGCATCAACACAATCCTTTTCCTTCCTCCCGTCCCCTCTGACGGTCCCACAGACAGGGGGTGAGACAGACAGACAGACAGACGGACGGACAGACAGACAGACAGATGGGTGAGACAGACGGACAGACGGACGGACGGATGGACAGATAGACAGACGGGTGAGACAGGCAGACAGATAGACGGACGGACAGACAGACAGACAGATGGGTGAGACAGACGGACGGATGGACAGATAGACAGATGGGTGAGACAGGCAGACAGATAGACGGACGGATGGATGGACAGACAGACAGACAGGGGTAAGACAGACAGACAGATGGAAGGACAGATGGATGGACAGACAGACGGGTGAGACAGACAGACAGACAGGGGTAAGACAGACCGACAGACGGACGGACGGATGGATGGACAGACAGACAGATGGGTGAGACAGACAGACAAATGGACGGACGGATGGACAGACAGACAGACAGACAGACAGAGAGAGAGGGGTGAGACAGACAGATGGACAAACAGACAGGTGAGACAGACAGACAGATAGATGGATGGACAGATGGACAGACAGACAGATGGACAAACAGACAGATGGACAAACAGACAGACAGGTGAGACAGACAGATGGACGGACAGACAGACAGATGGGGGGTGAGATAGACAGACAGACAGACAATGGAAGAAAGAGACACACAGAGAGGGGGGGGCACGCAGAGCCGGGGGGGGCGTGGGTCGGCGGCCGGCTGACCTGTGTGTGGTTTGTGTCTCCCCCGTAGACTGCTGAGCCCGCGCAGGGCCTGCTCCTGCCCGGGCCGTGCTGAGCCCGGGGGCGGACGCGGCCGTGTGAGCTGACCACCGCCCCAGCGGACCCCGACGGCGTGGCCCCCTCGCCAGCGGCCCCTCCGGACCCCGGCCTCCCCACCCAGACCCCACAGCGGTCACCCTGATTACAAGCCCACTGGCCCTCGCCCCGCTCCGTGTCGTTCTTCCCCGCAGCGGTGGGGGGACCGTCGGGGGACGTCCGTGGGTCCCCAGCCTGGCGACGCAGCCCTGGCTGCCCACGGGCGGTTGTGTGACTGGGTCCTCGTGAATGGACCCTCCCCTAGTTGGTTTTAACCCGCGCTGGAAATGTGCGTGTGACAAATGTGCGCTTGAGGGTGGAGGTTCAAAGCCAGCCCGGGCAGGAACGTCGCGAGACTGATCTCCAGGGGGTTCCAGGGCCTGGGAAGAGGGGAACCCAAAGAAGGGAAGCCAGTCCATCCCCCGCCGAGCCCACGGCCACCCAGGGGACGGGAGAGAGGGGTGGCGCTCTACCACCTGAGCCACAGCTCCACTTCCAGTTTCCTGCTGGTTCATTGGAGACCAGAGTCTCCCACTTTCCTTCCCCGGGCTGGCTTTGAACCGCCATCCTCAGCTCTCAGCCTCCTGAGCAGCTGGGGGGACAGGGCGGGAGCTGTGGGCAGAGGGAGGAAGCCTTACCAGATCAGAGAAGGAAGCAGGGAGGAAGGAGAAGCCGGGAGGAGGGGTGGGGAGGAAGGAGAAGCCGGGAGGAGGGGGGGGCAGTTGCCAGCCATTGGGGTACCCCCAGAAATGAGGGAGAGAGACCCAGAGCTTTGGGTTTCCAGGCACTGAGGCATGGGGGGCCCCACACCTCGCACACCCAGAAAAAGCTCCGGGGCGGCCCAGGGTCCCCGGCTCAAGGCTGGGGTTTTACCGCCATCCGGCGGCCCACGCGGGGCACAGCAGCCCAGAGGCTGGGGAGGTCTGAGCTCCGGGGAGGAAGGAAGCCCTGTTCCCCGCAGGCCCACACCCTCCACCAGCTCCGCTCCAGAGGCCAACATGGCAGGGGACGGGGGTGAGACCCCAGCTTAACCAACAGAGAGCAGGGCACGGTGGCAGCACGCGCACACACACGCATGCACACACACACACACACGCACAGGCATGCACACGCACACAGGCACACACACACACGCACACACACACACACGCACACATGTGGCCCGTCCACACCGCCATCTGAAGGCCAGCCATGCATGGAGGCCGCCACAACTTTATTGCAAATCTGAAGGACGTGGCACCCAAGCCCTGGGGCCGGATGGAGGGGCCGGGCCCAGGGCCTCTCCCAGCTGGACTTCTGGGCTGAGGCACAGCCAGGCCAGGCTAGCCCTGCAGGCACTTCTGCTCTGGGTCAGGAGTCCTCCGGAACCCATCCGAGCCACGGCAGCCCTCGGCGCCGTCCACCCCGGGCCCGCCGCCTTCAGTCACCGGTGAAAGGGCAGCTGGCCGGCCTCGTCCCCAAGTGCCACCGTCGTGACACCTCGGGCCAGCGGTGGCTGGGCCGTCCCCACCCTCAGAGAACTCGGGGCTCGGCCGGCCCTGGACTCAGCGGTCGTCCTTCCGGCCGTCGTAGCCGTCGTAGGGGCTGGCCCAGGCCTGCGCCCGGGGGATGGAGAGCTCCTGGGCCGGCTCCCGGTCCTGGGAAGGAAGAGACGGCCTGGTTCATCCTGCCCGGCCGCCCTCTGCGGGGTCCATTTAGCCGCTGCCCAGCTGGCCACCCCCGGGAGCCCACCTGCAGCTGGAAGTGCGTGGAATACGGGGAATGCCGTATGGCGCCGTCGGGCTCCTCCAGACCTGCAGGGGGAGAAGAGAAGCATGGGGCCCCGGCCCCCGCCCGGCCACTCCCGGCACCCTAGTCTAGGGACAAACTCATTTTCTTGCAGGAGATACGGCCCTCGGGGCAAGCCCTGAGGAATGAATGAATGCGTGCACACATGAATGAATGACAGCCCGTGGTGCAGACGCCTCTCCGAGGGCCACTTCAAGGGTGCACGGGAGAAGCCGGCAGGGCTGCTGTCACCCCACCTGTCTGGGAGGGTGTGAGGGGGATCACAGTCCAGGCCCACAGGGCCGGCACTCACCCGAGGGGGTGACAGGGCAGGTGGTGAGGACGGGGGGCCAAGGACCGGGGTGGGTGAGACAGTCACCAGAGCCTGGCATCAAGTGTTGCGGTGCGTTGTGCCTGCCTGTGTGTGTGTGTGTGTGTGTGTGAGTCCTGGGTCTTGAACCTCAGGGCCTGGACGCTGTCCCA